>NC_048311.1:4047145-4171687 GCF_013100865.1 Trachemys scripta elegans | reverse complement strand
CCGGCCCCGGGCCAGCCCCCGGCCCAGCGGCGCCGGATTTTCCCGGACATGTTCGGCTTTTTGGGATTTCCCCCCGGACGGGGATTCGAGTCCCAAAAAGCCGGACATGTCCGGGAAAATCCGGACGTATGGTAACCCTAACACACATTCCAGACTGTAAAAGACACAATCCCTATTCCAAAGAGTTTACAGTCTTGGGGTCTGACCCTGAAAATATTTATGCCCCGGTCTAACTTTATCTTTCCCGACCCACCCCCCTAACTGCTGCCCCATGTCCCTCCTCCCTTTTGTCTCTGAACTCAGTGAACCCAGTCTGCAAACAATCCTTGTGTCTCCAGCTGTCCTAGATCCCTTCCAGTCTGACTTCCCACTCCACTCAGACCGCTTTCACTGGGGTCCCTAGTGATCACCCTGGACAAATCTCAGTGCCCACAACCTTATGGTTATTTTTGGTTCCTCCCTCTGCACACCCAGGCCATTTCCAAACACTGCTGCTGCTTCTTGAGTGTTATCTCTAGTATCTGCCCTTTTCTCTCCATCCTTGCAGCACAATCCCTTTCTCAGGCCCTCATTATATCCTGCCACTATTAATGCAACATCCTCTTCTATGGCTCCCATATGCACCCACTGTCCCCCTTCTGTCCACAGAAGCCGCATCTAACAAAGTGACAGTCCCTGGCCCAGGGAGCTCACCCTCTGCATGGCAGACCGGGTACAACAGGGGGATGAAATAGACAACTGGGGTGAAGGGGTTGGGAGGGGGAGGTAACGATAAAAACAAACCAAAGCCCAGCTCAGCAGGTGCCCAGTGCCAGACGAGAGAGATTCCAGGGGCCACAGCACAGCTGGGTTTGGAGGAGGGATTGAAGAGAGAAGGGGGCAGCTTCACAAATACTGAAGGGGTGTTTTTCTGTACACGGAGAGGGAGGGGGAGAAAACACTGAGGTGTTTAAGGGAGAAGCAGACAGGCGTGTGACCCAAGCTGAGGGTGACCAGACACCCCAATATTAGGGACTTTGTCTTATATATCAGGACATTAAAAATCAGGACTTTTTTTTTTTTTTTTTTTTTTTTGGTGGGGGTTTTAATTTTAACTCCTAACCCAAAAAAAAAAAAAAATGTCCTGATTTTTCACACTTGCTACCTAGTCACCCTACCTGGGCAGGAGCAAAAAAAAAAAAAAACAAGCCCAGCAGCAATACGGTGCTGAGGGTGACAACCCTGTGCGCCCACCCCTAGAACTGGCCCTGCAGGCTGCCATCGCTGGCAGAGGGACGGTGGCGCAAATCGCTCAGACAGGGTGGGACTAACTGGTGAGGGACCTAAAGGCAAAGACAAGGAGCTTGTGCTGGAGCGGTGCTGCAGGGGGCCTCAGTGGAACTAAGTGGTGGATGTGGCAGGAGAGACGAGCCTGAGGGCTGAGCCTAGCAGCCGTGCTTTGGATGGAGCTGAGGGGACAAAGCGGCTGGCATCAAGGCAGGGCAGGAGGAGATCACAGTAGTGGAGGTGTGTGGTGATGAGGTGAATAAGAGCCTGGGCTGTCGGGACAGACACAAGAGGCCTTATCTGTGTCGTGTTATACAGGCAGGAGCAGGGAGACTGGGGTGAGGTCAGGACGTGTGGGCCCAGTGAGAGGCTGAGTCAAAGACGATGCCCAGATTTCTGGCCTGAGTGACTGGGCGGATGGAGGTGTTGTTAGGGTGGCCAACATTGTATTTCAAAAATACAGGACAGTTTTTTCTGTCCCACCCAACTCCCAACCCAGACCAACATCATGGAGTGATTCTCCCAGCCAGGGCAGGGGAAATAGCCCTGGTCCCCTCCCATAAGGAGCCACCTCGAGCAGACTCAGACCCCAGGCCTCCCACTCTGCTCTGGGCTCCCTGCAGTCAGCTCAGGCCTCACACCCCACCTCAGGGCTACAATGTCTGGACCACAGGAGGGGCAGAGATCCTGGTACCTAGTTCAGGGGCAGCCCACTGTTCGGGATGGGAGGCAGGGAGGAGGGAGAGCAGCCACAGCCCCCTGCCTCTGGGAGGGCTTATGGTGTTATCCAAAGAGATGAAGAAACTAGGAAGTGAGGAGGGCTCTGAGGGGTGCAGAAGAGATTAAACACTCAGCTGTTGAACCTAAGTTGCCCTCTGGACATTGATGAGGAGACGTCAGACAGGCTGAGATGTGGGAACAGTCTTTAGTGGAGAAAGAGTTTGAGAAACATTGGCGTAGGGGTGGTATCTGAGGCCACGCATGTAGGTAAGAGCTACTAGAGGCAGGGTGTGGAGAGAGGAGAGCAGGGGGCCAAGTACTGGGCTCTGGGGGGTGTTCTCTGAAAGAGGGAGACAGGAAGAGACCAACTCAACAAAACAGACACCAAAGAAGTGATTAGAAAGGCAGGAGGAGAACTGGGAGAGGAGGGAGATGTGAAAGCCAAGGATTTAATGGAGACGAGTGGTCTGGTCAATGGTGTCAGAAGGAGGAGCATGAAGTTAGAGCAAGGAGAATGAGGATCACACAAAAGCCATAGGATCTGTCCAGGAAGGTCATTAGAGACTTTGGCGAGAGTGGTTTCAGGGGAGTGCAGGGGACAGAAGCTGGATTGGAGTGGGTTTGGATGGAATTGGAGGAGAGGAACTCCAGATAGCAATTGTAGACAGAGCGTTCACTGAGCTTAGAGATGGAAGGCAGAAGGGGCAATAAGTAGACAGGGAACTGGGGTCAGGGATGGAAAGTGTGAAGATGAGTGAGACTACGTGTCACAGGGTGTCTGGTCTTTTAAGGGGAGTTGGGTCCAGCCCCACCCTGTGACTAATCAGCTGATGTTGAGGCCAGGGATCAGGTGACGGCTTAAAGATCTCCTTGTCCTCATAAAAGCCTGGCCAGGAAGTCCTTCAGCTAAGGAGAGCTTCGGGGAGCAGGAATACACCTGCAGGACACCCTAGGACAGGGAAAAGAGCCCTGTTCATGTCTGATTGTAACAAAAACATGAAAACAAAGTTTTAACAAGGTTTCAAACAGGAATTTGGACGGGCATCCAAATCTCTGAAAACCTCAGCCTCATTGTGTGAAAGGCTGGAAATTCGTAACTCCATTCCCTGCACCAGCCTTCTTGCAGCCATTGTGAGTAGAACTGACCAATGGGTGAGAAATACCTTGTCAGACAGGATAGTGCCCTGCTAACAAGTATAGGCTGTAGATTGTGTTTCTTATACGTGTAATGTTGTTTCCAAATCTACACTTGCTTTTATTTGAGTCTCTGTCTCAGGCTCTATTAATTAAACTTCAGTTTGGTTTTACTGTAGACGTGTCTAAGTGCCTGGTGCAAAGGCGTGTGTTGAACCAAGGTGAAGCCACTAAGCGGGGGTGCACTGCTTCCACTGAGGCAGCAGATTGTGCATTGCTGGTGTCCAGGAGGAGACGGGGACTGGGCACTCAAGTGTAACAAAGCTGGGGTGTGAATTGTAGCCTGCAGAGAGACACAGTGGGGCTCATGGAGCCTGGAGCACAGCGTTTCATGTTGCCTTTAGCCAGTAGCTTTGGGAGAGTTTCCCCCGGTGAGCACAGACAAGGCTCTCACACTGTGAGCAGGTTGCAGCGATTTACCCTGGAGAACTTGTGTAACCACAAAGGCATCTCAGAGCTCCCTGTACAATGAATGGGGAGAAGCAGGCGCCTTAGAATGGGATCCACAGAACCCAGTGTGCGAGGAGCCATGTAAGCCAGCCAATAGGAGAGGCTGACAAGAGGGGTTTGTGCTAAGCCCCGCCCCTCTCCTGACGTTGGTGCCTCTCTGCTAGCGATCCACAGCCAGGAGCCCCTCTTCTGGAGCTAGGCAGTGTGTCTGTGAGACAGAGGAAGGCACTGGCCATGCTCCACACAAGATGGCCAAAGGGCAGAGGGGTGTTATAGAGTGATTCTGAGTTAATATTTAATTAAAGTTTTACAACTTGAACAAAAGAGACAGAGGGAGCCTCACATCAGAATGTCCCATAGCCCAGTGGTTAGAGCATTGTCCTGAGAGGTAGAAGATCCTTGTTTAAATGCCTTCTCCTCACCTGGCAGAGATGGGGGACTTGAACCAGAGTCTGTCATAGCCCAGGTGGGTACCCTAACCCCTGAGTTAAATGTTACAAGGGAGGTTCCTTGCTTCTCCATCTCCCACCTCATTCTGTATGCTGTTGGGTGGCCTCTGAGCACATCTACTGGATCAGGCCCCACAAGTGAGCTAGATGCTCCTCCCCTCAGTTTATGTGTCTCCAGGGGCACAGGTGGGAGATAGTTGCCCAGATGTCTATAGCAAGGCAGCCGTGTGCTCCATGTGCCCAGAGGCAGAAACTTAGACAGTGAGAGAACTTTTTCACCAGAGATTAATGCCCCGAGTGAGTTTAGGTGCCTACAGGGTTGGGTTTCAACCAAGTGGGGTTTTGTGGACCATGGTGCCTAAAACTGGGATTGAGAGGCTTATTTCTGGGGTTTCTTTGTAGATCCGGGCCATAATGCACAATGCAATTCCAGATAAAAACTACATTAATGTGGAGTTAAGGCTGAGGGGACGTACGTGTAACTTAAGGGTAACACACATTACAGGAGGAATCTTTTAATTATTTCCAAACCAAGTGTTATACACCCAGGAAATACAAATTATGGTTAAATTATAAAAGAAATCTATGGTCCAGAAATGCAGCTAAGGCACCTAAACAACCTTAACTCTGCCCTGTAGTAAGATCATGAGGGGAAAACTGAAAAAAAATGGTGTGCCTTTAAAAATCAGTTTCATTTAATGTAGAACTACACACACTGCTCTGCACTGATCAGACCTGTATGGTTATTGTATGGAGTCACTGCAGGGTGGAGCTGAGGTTGTGGGTGTGTGTGGTCACTGACGGTGAAATCCCTCCCCCCCCATATTACATAGGCACAGAAGGGTTAGAACACAGGGGGTTCCCGGGTGAGGGATCCTGTCAAACACTGGACAAGTCTCTCCGGGTTCATCTACATTGCAAAAAACCTTGTGTCAGTGGGTCTGAGCCTGGGGCAACTGACTCAGGCTTGCAGAGCTCACTCTACAGGGCTAAAAATAGCAGTATAGAAGTTTCTGCTCGGGCTGGCACCTGGGTTCTGAAACCCAGCGATGGGGGAGGGTCTCAGAGCCTGGGCTCCAGCCCGAGTGGGAACGGCTACACTGCTAGATTTAGCCTTGCAGCACAAACCCCAGTCAGTTGACCCAGGCTCTGAGACTCGCAGCCACAGGTGGGTTTTTGCACTGTACACGTACCCACGTCTCCAGCAATGAGACTAACCAAGCTGGGCTGGTGTATTCAGGGCCCTGGGCTCAAGGTGCCATTTCTGTAATTCCCATGGGGTTTATTAGGACAAATGGGCCCTTCACCCTTCAGAGCCCGTCTGTGTCAGTGTGAGCAGCCCTGAGCTCCCTGCTTGGGACTCTGGTGCCAATACGGAGACATTCCTTGTCACTCATTCAAACATGTAACTCCATTTGCTAAAATTGAGCTAAATATGTTAAACAGTGACTCCACTGGCAGTAAATGTGGCTTTCAATTGAGTTAAGTTGGCTCAACTGAGCTGACTTGACTGACTTGACATGAAATCTTCAACGCATCCCATTGGTCCCAGACACTGACCTTTCTGCCTCTTCATCGCAGCTTGCAGGGTCTCTAGGGGGAGAAAAGAGGGAGAGGTGAGACTTCCCCCTGTCGGGTTTATGGGGATAATGTTAATTTTGTAACTGGCCCAGACACTGACCTTTCTCTCGTTCCTGTTCAGACAGCAGGGTCTCTAGAGAGAGAACAGGGTGACAGGTGATGCATTAATTCATAGATTCCAAGGCCAGAAGGGACCACTGTGATCACGTAGTCTGACCCCTGCATAACACAAGCCAGGGGACTTCCCCACAATAATTCCTACAGCAGATCGTTTAGAAAAACACCCAATCTTGATTTACAAATTGCCAGGGCTGGAGAATCCACCACAGCCCTTGGGAAATTGTTCCAATCATTAATTAATAATGGCAAGATTTCACCCTATTTTATTTATGGGGATAACTCTACTGTCAGCTAGTGTAATGGGATCCAAACACTGACCTTTCTCGCTCTCCATCTCAGATCGCAGAATCTCTAGAGGGAGAAAAGGGCAAGAGGGGAGATTTCACCGTCGTGTTTATGGTGCAGTTCCAGATATTAATATAATTGTGCTGTAACTATGAAAGTGAGGCAGACAGACTGACAAACAGGACACACAGACAGATCTGTCTCAACATCCCTGCACTGACCATCCCTCACTTCCCTCCTCCACCAACCATCACCTCTAGGAGCTGCTCTAAATGTCTCCTCCAGGAGCCATCCCCGCTTTCTGGGACCCGTCACACTCCTGTCTGATCTGGCTGTTGTGGGGGAGAGGAGAGAAGGTCTCTTTTTTTTTTATCCAGTTCCCTGTCTGCTCCTGTCTGTGAACATCCCCTGAAAAGCCCCAGCTCTCCCCAGCTCCTGACTGTGGGGATGGGGAAGGGAAGTGAAAGATGGGAATGGGGCATTGACCTGAGCTGGATAAGGGACAGGGTCTGATTGGCTCCATCATAGGTCAACTCCTGGCCATGTATCACTAGGGTCGTGCCCATTCCCTGATCCTAGTGATATCTGAGAACAGCTCCTTCTAGGGCCTGGGTAGATGGAGTGCCCCAGCTAAGAATGGGGTGGAGGGGTCTTTCTTTAGCTGGATGCTTGGGTCAGCATGAGCCAGGGAAGGGTGTGTGGATGGGCGCCTACAGGCATCGCCCCTAAGATCAGCTCTTTCCTATTTGGAGCTCATCCACTTGGTGCATCAACCCTGAGGTACCAACACTGCTGGAAATGGAGGTAGTGTCATGTCTGCCAGTCACTGCTGAGCACAGCCTGAGCGAGACCATCTTGTGACCCAGTGTGAGCAGCATCTCAGAACAGCTGTTCAAGTCCTGAGTGTGTTTGTGTTATTACAGCATTCTAGCCACACAGCTCACCAGTGCAGCTAGTGTGGAGAATTCTCTGAAAGGCCCAGGGAACAAGACAGAGACAGTTAATTTTTCTGATTTTTTTAGTGCTTGGAAATAAATCATAGAATCATAGAATATCAGGGTTAGAAGGGACCTCAGGAGGTCATCTAGTCCAACTCCTGCTCAAAGGAGGACCAATCCCCAACTAAATCATCCCAGCCAGGGCTTTGTCAAGTCTGACCTTAAAAACCTCAAAGGAAGGAGATTCCACCACCTCCCTACGTAACCCATTCCAGTGCTTCACCACCCTCCTAATGAAGAAGTTTTTTCCTAATATCCAACCTAAACCTTCCCCACTGTAACTTGAGACCATTACTCCTTGTTCTGTCATCAGGTACCACTGAGAATAGTCTAGATCCATCCTCTTTGGAACCCCCTTTCAGGTAGTTGAAAGCAGCTATCAAATCCCCCGTCATACAAGGGAGCAGTTCAGCCCAGTCTGGGCTGACAGAGGAAGAGAGCATACACATGCTCTGAGTGCCTGCCAGGAAGCTTCTAGAGCTACAGACTGTGGCAGCTGAACACACTGAGTCCACGGCAGAACCCTGGTTGACCGCAGAGACAGAGGAAGACAGATGGCTGTTGCTGGTGGAGGAAATGCCATCACTGGAATCATGCGTGGGAAGCAGCCCAGGAAGATTATTTGTTGAGGTTGGAACTTGAATCTGAAACCAGGGCTACTGGTTTCATAGGGCCCTGGGTTGGGACCCAGTGGAGCAGGGTGGGTCTTGGTCCCCCTATCCCTTCCTGCACCTACCACTGGGTGCAGGGGCCACCCCAGGGATTGGGTGCTTATGCCTGAGATGGTAACTATTGGGCACTGCTGCTGGAGGCTAGAGTCACTGGTTGTTAAAGCCCCTGGTTGATTGACTTTCACTGCTAGGCCTTGCTGCCCTGAGGATAGGGGCAGCCATATTGACTCTGGTCATGGGACCTCACTGCCTTGAGGGTGAGGGCAAGGGCAGCCCCATATAATCTGGTCACCGGGCCTCTCTGCCCTCCACACCCACCATCCTAGGTATGGTGGGATTGCTTGCCCAAATGATCACTTTTGGCTGACTGATTTAGTTGGGGATTGGTCCTGCTTTGAGCAGGGGGTTGGACTAGATGACCTCCTGAGGTCCGTTCCAACCCTGAGATTTTCTGATTCTATGTGGGATCCGCCATCTCCTTGTTATTGGGGCAGGAGGAACAAAGGGTTGTTACCCTTGGTGTGTGAATCAAGGGCAGCAGAACTGTACTTGGCATAACTGATTGAAGGACTCACCTTCAACTAAATGGCACTCGCTAGGCAGGGGACATGGGCTCCAAAGCCTAGTGAGGTTGGCCAGCCAGCCAGCCATTTATTTGATCCTTTAGCTCTGCTGTGTAATAACAAAGTTAATTTGGACTCAATTGAGAGTTTTGTTATACACCCCAGAGCTGAAATCACTGATAGATCTAACTGTTAGACCTGCTTTGGGACAGTGTCTCTGATGTAAGAGACTGCCCAGTGTGCACCAACCAGTGGGGCTCCCACACTCTAAAAGCTGAAATCATGAGAGGTGTTGTAAGTCGGGGTGGGGGGGGGGACCTGAAAACATCCTGTGGATTGAGGTAGCAATTGGCCAGCATGGTGGCTGGGGAAGAGAAGCAGAGTGCCAACGGTCTGGCAGGGTAGCTGGTGAAGAGGCACAGTGATTGGCCAGCACGGTGGCTGGGGAAGAGGAGTGGCAAGCAATTGCCTGGGCAGCAGAACTACTAATGTGCCTGCTTACCCCCTCTCCACCCAGGGTGGGAGGTGAACTCTGCAGATGCACCTCTGGACTCTGGGTCTGCACTGACCCAGAACAACAACTGTGAGTGGGGTGCAGAGAAGGGATGGGCATGTTACAGGGACATTTGGTTGCTGGACTTAAGAACCTGAGGGGGAAAGGACACTGCCTGAGTCTTTGGCTCATTGTTTATGTTTATGAACCCTGTTTGTGGTGTTTTCCCAAATTAATGCTGGGTTATTTCCCTCCTTTCATTAAAAGTTTCTTTCTACACTGAGACTTTGTGCTTGCAAGAGGGAAAGTATTGCCTCTCAGAGACACCCAGAGGGTGGTATATAATTATCCCAGGTTACTGGGTGGAGGCTCAACCTGGTTTTGTGTTGCATGGTTGAAGAGAAACCCCTAGATATTGCACCTGGCCCTTGTTGCTGCCAGTTCCAACAGGCAGAAGGCTTACAGGTGACAGTTCTAAAGGTATAACACCCAGTTCCAGCTTTCACAAGTACAAAGCACAGCTCCTTTCTGCTTCTCTGAATTACCTGCTTCCGTCCTCACTGGGAAATTGTTGGAACAGACATTTCCCCTGCCCAATTCTTCAGATACTTGTAAATTCCCACACAGCACTTCAGGCGAGAAAGCCCTGGCTGGGACTTTCACAGCTGCCTTGGGGGTTTGCACACTTGGTGCCCATTAATTTAAACAAAAATTGAGTATTCAGATCCCTTAGGAAGCTTTGAAAACCCCAGCATTGCTAGAAATGGCCAGATCACTGAAGGCCAATTTCTGCCCCTTGTGATCAGAGGAAAACCTACAGCTGAGCACTTGTACTGCAATAGAGAGTTTATTGCCCTGTCCCTGTAGCAGGATCTCAGGGCTTGTCTACACCTACAGCAGTGCAGCTGCACCAGTGCAGATGCGCCGCTGGAGCGCTTAGTGGAGACGCTACCTACGCCAACAGGAGAGCCTCTCCCATTGGGGTAGGTACTCCACCTCCCCAAGAGCTAGGTCAGTATCATTGAGTTGCTCACGGGTGAGGATTCCCCACACCCCCAAGCGAGGAATGTAGTTCTACTTACAGAAGCGTGCAGTGTAGATCCACCCTCAGGCTGAGCGCAGCAAGTTTCAGCGCAGTAACTTGCCAGTGTAGACAGGCTCCCAGCACTGGGAGCTACACCCCTCGTGGAGTGGTTTTCCTAGAGCGCAGGGAGAGCTCTCTCTGAACACTGGCGCGTGACCACACTGTAGATAAGGTAATTGCTAACCTCTCCATTATCACTACTTTCCCATTCGCAGCTCCTACTCATCTAGATGGGGCGGGGGAGGGGCATGCACAGACTGGGGGGGGGGGCAGAACTGGAACCGAAGAAATCCCCTCTCTCCTCCTACTTTCTATTAGTTTTCTCTTGCCAAGTTACAAATGTCAACGCTCCAAGCCCAGCTCCCTGAGCCCCACATGGGTGTTTCAATGTAAGCAGGGCTGATCCCCGTGGAATGGTTCAGAATCTCATTCGATTGGGATCCTTTAGTGAGCGTTGAAGGGGTGAAGCCATCTGACACTTCTTAGCTCAAATGTGAAGTCATCGTTCACCCTCCTCCCATTGCCTGAAACTCTTCTGAACATGGAATCAAAGCCCCTTAATCCCGGTATCTTTACTTTTGTTTTTCATTTTTCTCTCTCCCTCCACTCCAAATTCCCCCCTCTCGTTACTTCACCTGTTGCTCTGTGTCGCCTCCAGAAGCAGTAACCGGCCAGGGCCATGAGAACAGTCAGGAGAGACAGGATCACCCAGAGAGCCACTTTCGAGGGATTGACCCTTGGGAAAAACAGCTCTGCAAGAGAAAGTGCCATTGACTTGGGAGCAAACACGCGCAGAATGAAGGCAGGACACTGTGACAGTGGTGACACTGTGATTAGTTAAAAGACTCTCACAGGGAAATACACCGTGAGATGTGGCTCCTTTGTGCTTTATTATTAAGTCAATGAAAGTCCAGGCTTTATTCGTCTTACTGATCAATGTCTGTTAATGGGAGGGGGGGTGTTGGAGGTGGGAGTGGGTAGGGACAGGGTGGAGCTCTGCTGTGTTACATCAATCCCCCACTGGCATAAATTCAGGTATTCCCTAGACTGCTTTAACTGATCCCCAAGCTGCAGCCAGTGCAGACTGGCCCTCTGAATCAGAGAGTTGTGGCCAGCTCCCTGACACCCCCAACTCCCCTGTGCTCAGAGAGGCTCAGCCACATGAGAGAGTCTGGGCCAAAATATGTTATTGCAGGATTTTAATACAAACAAAACCTGAGCCTGGAGAGTCAGATTAAAAATTCCTCCTGATTCCTCTTCCCTGGGCCCTGGGGCGATGCTGACGACAGGGTCCTTGTTATGTGATTAGTGCAGTGTATTGAAAACTGTGTAGAAATCACAAATTGTCCCTCTGAATCCTGAGGGGTTTTCTGATGCTGCTTGCAGGCTAAGGGGCTCTGTAAGGAGCATGCAGTGTGGGGCCTCTGCAGTCACTCTGCACAGAGCCAAGTGGGCTATGTTCTGCCTCTGTGCCTCAGGGAGCAGCCCGCTTTGTCTCTCTCTGTATTTGGCTGTTCTGTGTTAGAGTTCTGGATTCTTGGGAATAAAGCAGCGTTACATTGCAACCTTCCAGGAAGAGTATTTGTTTTGTTTCTCACTCTCTGTGGGTATGCTGTGAACACAACAATAATGTGATACCGGGCATACTATAAGCTTATCAGCAGTGCAGCACTATGAGATCTCAGATGAATAGTGATTAACATATGCAGCATCTTTATTATTAGAGTGATGAACTACTCATTCTGTATTAACAAAGTTATTTGGTAGATAATAACACAGAAAAATATGCACCTTTTTTCTAAAAATTAAGATGCTTTTAGCTAAAAGTTTGTTTCTGCATGTTTTGGGCCTGATCCTTTATTGTTAGCACTGCCAAAACTCTCATCAGCCTGGTTATGCAGGGAAGGTAGGATCTGTCCCACTATGTGACCGTGGAATAAAAAACCACAATGTACATTCATGGCTGATGCTGGCTGTGGAGCTCTGTGATTACTGCCTTCTGTGCAATTAAGCACAAGTTACCACCTGATCCTCAGTTATGACTTAGGCAAAACTCTCATTTAAGATGATTGGAGTTTTGCCAGAGTCTGAACTGCAGGACGGGGCCCAGAGTGCAGCTTTTATACTGATGTGGTATTTTCTGATATAATCTAAGTAGCAATGCTCAGACCATATCCAGGGCTCTCTTGTGCTAGTCAGGAAAAATGAATTAATTGGCTAAATTTTCATAAATACAGAGCACCCAGCAGCTTTCAGCGAGAAGAAAGGAGAGTTCCCTCCCTCCCCGCACTGAGAACTGTGATCCTCACAACACACACAGAGCGGTTAGATACAAACATAAATACTTTGGCTGGAAGGTTACAGTGTAACACGACTGTATCCCTTAGAATCCAGAACCTTAACCCACAAGAACCCACAATGGAATCCCTAAGACAGCAGGCACAACTCATCGCACCGCACTTTACGTAACACTGTGACACACTGTGCCCCATATAACACCCTGAACCCCCGTGTTCACCACGGTTATATGGTTATGATATATTTTGTACAAAGTATGCCTTGTGAGGTATCATTTGAAAATTCATAATTCAATGAACATCATTGTTCTGTTAAAATGTGTATGTTAACATTGTATGTGGAGCTATGAGATTTTACTATGTTTGTTAGTGAAATATGTTGTAATTCTGGGGAATGTCCACAGACTAGCTCCTGTGAAACAACAAAGAACTGATGACAGGTGTTAGAAAGCTATTAACTGCTGAAACAACCATTTGCCATCAGGGGGACTGTAAACAAAGGATTTGCATACCATTCCCAGTAACATCTCAAATATTACATACACAGCTAGTGTGAACAAGAAAGTTACAGTTCTCCTGATAAACTCTTCAAATCTCACATACACAGGGGACTGTTTTGTCTATACCCCAGTGGGGAGTAATCCTCGAAGAGAGGAGGAGAGTATAAAATAATAGACAGTGATCTTCACATTATGTCTCCTCCCCCATGTCTACTTACAGCAATAAGATTGCTTAAAAGTCAATAGAAGCATCATTGAACTGTGTGTGGGGGGGGGGGAATAGAAAAGTTGGTCCTAGCTGGAAGGCTTTCCAGCTAGTATGGACTTCAGTACGTTTTTGGGTGTGAGAAACCTTTTGCTTTCAAATCTTACTTAGCTTAGTAAAGTTTAGGAATTAGTTTTTGGTTTTATTTTTTATTTCTTTTGTAACCAATTCTGACCTTTATGCCTTATCACTTATGATCACCTAAAATCTACCATTCTCTAGTTAATAAACTTTTTTTATTGTTTTATCTTAACCAGTGTGTTTTGGTTAAAGTGTTTGGGAAATCTGTACTCAGGTTAACAAACACCCCAGCAGAATCATTTCCTTTGATGAAATGCCTGACTATTAAAGATTGTTCAGTAGTGTGCTGGACACTACAGGATGCACATTTCTGGGTACAAGGCTGGGGAATTTGCGAGTGTTACCCTATATGTTATGTAGTTCCTAAGTGGCTGGGAAAGCATTCATGTAACTTTGCTGGGAGTGACTTTACATGCTAATGGCTGTGTGTTAGCAGATCCCAGAGAGGCTGTTTTTCACCAGCAAAGCCATATAACAGGCATCCTGGGCTGGAGAGTTAAAGGGACACAGCAGTTCAACAGTCCAGACTGTACCCTAGGGCATGTCACAAACAGGACTTTACTTCTTAGAATCCAAAACCATAACACACAAGAACCCAAACCAGAGAGGGGCTGCTCCCTAAGGCAGTGGGCACCTTGCTTTACGTTGGCTTGTCTATAGGAACAGTTAGTGCACGGCAGGCTAGGGTGTAAATCCACCTTGCACTAGCCTGCTGTGTGAACCTTGCTGCCGTGCACTGAAAGTTCCCTGGTGTACGTAGATCTGTTCCCATTTGAAAGCAGGGCAGATCAAAGCACACTATGGAATTGTTAGGGCATGTAGCAGGGGCCACACAGACAGTTAGTGCACACCAGATTTACACCCCAACTTACCACAAACTAACTATTCCTGTAGACAAGCTCTGATTCTGCTTTTTTACAGAGCCCTCTGTTCTGCAAACAGCACCTGGCAAACACCCCTCTCTTAAAGTGACAACTTGCAAATCCAACACAGTCCTCACTACACCACAAGAACAAAGGAGAATTCCCTCCCCCACCCCTACTGAGAAGAATGATGATTGCTGGTGTGACGTTACACTCCATATTCTTTATGAAAATATGCTTATGATATGCACATGACATAATTGAGATGTACTTTATGCAAGTAAGGTATCATTTGAAAGGTTGTGATTTACTGAATATGATTATCCTATTTGTATCCATGCATCATTTTTGTATCTGAAGTTAGGAATATTGACTATGTATCTGTATTCCAACTATACTACTTTGGGTGACATCCATTGCTAACACTTCAGGTACAACAAAAAAGAAGCCAGACAGGGCCAATGGCCCATCAGCGAGGACAATGGACTGTGAAAAGTCTTGGCCTTCCTGCGGATGCTCCATACTGCCACTAACTCATGGACGCTGTGATGCTACAGAGTCAGGTGACCTGGTCACCTGATACTAACCTCCATTTTGGACTGCTGAACTTTTCCATTGGGAGTTGGGGGAATCAAACAAAGGATTCCTGCCTTATCAAAATCCTATATAAGGTGGGGGATGGAAACAATCAAGGTCTTCAGTTCATTTCTCCTCTGCCTCCCCACCCAAAGAGACACTGAAAAACATCTGGAAACAAGAACTGCTTGACCCAGGCTGGAAAGATATCTGGCCTGTGAAGGAATCTACCTAATACCGACCTCTATCGAAGTGAGGAATTGCTATAACCAATTTCTTTAGTGAATCTAGCTTAATTTGTGTGCTTTGTTTTATTTTCTTAGTAATCTGCTTTGTTCTGTTTGCTACCTCTTAAAATCCATCTTTTGTAGTTAGTAAACATATTTCTTGTTTATAATATAATCCAATTTATATAATTTATAACTGGGGGGTGGGGAGTTGTGCATACCTTCCTCCACATTGAGGGAAGGGACAAATTTCATATAAGTTTGGGTTTGCACTCCAAGAGAGGTGGACACCTGGGACTGTGGCAAGTCCCTTAAGCTGAGTCTTCCCAGAACTGATCTCAGTGTCTGTATCATTCTGCAGCAGGATGTGGCCCTGCCTGTGTGCTTGGCTGGAAGAGGCTTGTGAGCCTGGCCCAGCAAGACCAGGTAAAGGGGACCCAGGCCGGTAGAATAGACTGACTCAGTGGCATCCCAACACATCAGGTGTCATCCCAAGGGGGTCTGACCAATCACAGCTGGGTACTGAGCTATTATGAAAATGTGGCCAATGGTGTCCCAGCCTGCAAGGTGCTAAACACCCTCAGCTGCTACTGGAATCAAAGTTTATGTCTATATTGCAATTAGACACCTCCTGGTGGCCCGTGCCAACTAACTCAGGTGCGCTGGGCTCAGGCTAAGGGGCTGTTTAATGGCAGTGTAGATGGGCTTAGGCTGAAGCCCGAGGTCTGGGACTCTCACAGGGTTCTAGAGCCTGGTCTCCAGCCCAAGCCTGAATGTCTACACTGCCATTTAACAGCCCCTTAGCCCAAGCCCCTTAGCCTGAGCCAGCTGGCATGGGCCACCAGGAGGTGTCTAATTGCAGTGTAGACAACTCCAAAGAGAACTGAGGTTGTTCAGAACTTTCCAAGATGTGCTCAGCACCTTGAAGGTTCAGGCCAATAAATGGGCGACACAGTGATAAATACTCTCCACTCATGTCTGCAGCATCTCAGTCTATACAGGTGCAGCACGGATGGGCACTGACCTGCTATTGAAATTGCTGACTCTCTCTTCTGGTTGAGTTGGAGGTTCCTGACACAGCAGGACAGTTTCTCGTTAGACTCTTCTGTTACAACAATGGCAATCTCTGTTTGAAACAGGTCATCGGCCTCTGGGGTTATTTCTTTAGAGGCTGATGGTAACGTCTTCCCCTGGAGATCTCTCCACTGAACCTCGGGCTCTGGGTACCATCTGGATGATCGACACACAACCCGGATCCCTCCATCCTGATGTCCCTCCACTGAGATGTCAGGATCAGAGCCCAAACCTACAGAAGAAATAAATGAACTTGTGATAATCCTGCAGTGCCCAGTAAAGAGCCAAAAGCTTTATTACACTGTTATCAAAAGCAATTTCCTGTTAAACTAATAATCAAATGTGAGTCCACGAGTGTGGTTGGTCAGTTAATCTGGTCAGATTCATATTTGATTGATAGTAAAATTAATATTAATGTCAGGGCTGTTCTATGCACAAATTTGCTCCACTTTAGTTAAACTGGTTTGGTTAATCAAGTGCAAATCCCTGTGTGGACACTCTTAAATTAAGAAGGAATTGACTCAAGCTAAATCAATATAAGCCATTTCCAAACTCTTTTAGGAGTGTCCACACAGAGCTTTGCACTAGTTCATCAAAACCAGTGTCCATGTATGTGTAGACAAACATTAAATTAATTCACAAATAAAAAACCCTTGTAATAGGGGAGTTTGGGTTGCTTGGCAGTGTCTTGTAGCCTTCCAGAATAAATAAGTGAACAGCAGAAAACTGATACAACTGAAAGCCAGGAAATACATTCAGCAGAACAGAAACACAAAGACTCAACAAGGAAATGTAGGGTTAAGGTAACATCTCTCACACCAGATTACACTTGGGGGGTTTATTATTGATGAGCTAAACTGAAATAAAATTATCTTAATTGAAACAAGAGTCTTGTACCTTAATCAAAAGTGTGAATTCAAACAGATTTCGTTATTACAGGGTCAGTGTGTGTGCAGAGAGGCCCTTAGGCGGTTTGGAAATTTCACACAGACCATTCTAGAAAGGAAAACAACCTACAAAGAGAGATAAAGAAGCTACGAGTGTCTGGAGCCTTCCCCATATGGGATTCTTGACTAGAAGACCATAGGCTGTGGAGTGCTCTCCCAGCAGGGGTGTGACTCACAAGGCTTTGGTCTGACAGACTCATAGGAAATGCCCAAGAGCCACAGACAAGAATTGAGGTTAAAAGGCCTGATATGAAAATTCTATGTAACCCCCCATGCTTCTGTTGCGGTTCCTTTTAAATAGTCCACTGATTCCCGCTAGCTGGGGACTCACAGGTAAACAAAGGAAAAAGTTCATGAGCCCTTGCAGCAAGCTCAATAGGGTGGGGGCTAATTCCACTCCCAAATACAGTCAAAGCTGTTTTATCTGGCATGTTGCGGGGGGGGGGGGGGGGGGGGGGGGGGGGCGGGGGGGGAAAAAAGGTTGTTAAATAAGGGGGGGGGGTGGGGGGGGGGGGGGGGGGGGGGGGCGGGGGGTGGGGACGCAGGAGGGGGTGTGGAGCGCAGGATCTGGGAGGGAGTTTGGGTGATGGAGGGGGTTTGGGGAAGGGGGTTGGGAAGCAGAAAGGGGGGCGGGGTGCCGGATCCTGGGGCGCTCACCTCAAGCAGCTCCCTGCAAGTGGCGACCTGTCCTTGCTGCTTCTAGACGGACACATGGCAGGTGGCTCCGCGTGCTGCCCTCACCCCTCACTGAGGGAACTGCAGCCAATGGGAGCTGTGGGCGGAGGTAGCATGCAGATCCTCCTGGCCACCCCTCTGCCTAGCAGCAGCTGGGACAAGTCACTGCTTGCAGGGAGCCACCCGCATGCCCTCCCACCCCGCAACCCCCTGCCCTGGGCTCCCTCCCAAACCCAAACTCCCTCCCAGATCCTGTGCCCCAGCCCTACACCCCAACCCCCAGCCCTGCACCCCCTCCCGTACCCAAACTCCCTCCAGAGCCCACACTCCGTAACCCCTCCTGTGCTCCAACCCCCTGCCAGCCCCACGCCAAGAGGATTATAAACTGGAATTTCAATGATGATCAGAAATGCCAGTTTATAGAGTTTTCTGGCTGGTGAAGTGCCAGATAAAACAGCTTTTACTGTATGAAGAAAAAAAGTTGCCAAAATCTTAAGTTAGTTTAGCCAGACCCAGAGGGAATCAGCCATATCAGATCTCCACCCTGAGCACCATAGTCACAGGCCTGTTTTACTAATTGCAGCAAGAAGATAACCACAACAACAAGGATATCAGCCTATTGGAAGAACTGGGTGCTTGCTGCTTGTTCAGCTCATGGCAGCGTGGTGATATGAATGCCACTTCAGTAATGTATGTTTTAAAATGCACAGGATTTGAGGCCTGGGAACCATTTGGTAGTGAAGAAATCTGTATGTTTGATGCTAATTTCATTGTTGTTTGTGAAGCGTTTGGATATAATGATAAGATTGTGTCTAGATTTATGAGGAGTCTCAGTTAACCCTCAGCTTGTCCTCTTATGAACCTAATGATTGTTTTAGTTTGAGCACTTTACTTCATTGTGGTGTCTTGCTCCAGTCTGGAAGAAATTCAGGATATGACTATGAGCATCCATGATTCTCCAAATGTGCATATTTAATCTCATGTGTTATTTATGCCCCTTTCTGTTCCTGCAGTAAAATGGAATTATAGTGGGTGCTTGTGTAACCAAAGTTTGGTGGGTTACATGTACATTACACAAGGGAATGCCTTGTGGTTATAAAGTAATATCCAGTCATGGCCATGATTGGCAGCTCAGGTTACCCACAGTTGATAGTTATTGTGCTGTGGATGGCAGTGAGTGGCTGGAAGGGTTTTAAGTAGAATGTAACGCTGTCAGTGCATTAAAATTAAAATGATGAGATAGCCAATAATTCCAAAACACTTGTAATTTGTGTATGATTGTCTGTCATACAGCAGCGATTAGAGGCCCCAGTCTGGGACATAGGTGCCAACTTTTCCTGGCACCGGTGGATGCTCGAGCCCTCTCCCGCCCCTGCCCTGCCCCCATTCCGACCCCTTCCCCAAAGTCCCCGCCCCACCTCCACCCTGCCCCTATTGGACCCCTTCCCCAAATCCCGGCCCTGGCCCTGCCTCTTTCCCGAGCATGCTGCATTCCTCCTCCTCCACCCTCCCTCCTAGCGCTTGCTGCGCGAAACAGCTGTTTCATGGCGCAAGCACTGGGAGCTAGGGGGAGAAGCGGGACATGGCACGCTCAGGGGAAGAGGCAGAGCAGAGGCGGAGGTGAGTTAGGGCAGGGGGGCAGGGTGGGGAGCTGCCGGTGGGTGCAGAGCACCCACCAATTTTTCCCCGTGGGTGCTCCAGCCCCAGAGCACCCACAGAGTCGGCACTTATGGTCTGGGGCCCTGGTGTGTTGGGCACTGCACACACATCACAGGAGATAGTCTGTAGCCTGAAGAGTTTACAGTCTAAACAGGCAAGATGGACAAAGGGTGAGAGAGGAAACAGAGGCACAGAGACTTGCTCAAGTTCATGCACAGCTCAGTGGTAAAGGCAGGAATAGAACCCCTGTCCCTTGACTCTCAGTCCACTGCGCTATCCACTGGCTAACCCTGCCTCTCATTTAATGGTGTTCTAGCTTATGTGCACATGCTTCATATTGCCTACAATCGTGGGGAGCTGCTACATAATCCTGCAGTTTCCTGAGCAGGAACAAGAGACTGGTTCTTCCTTTAATGAACACAAACAACACCTCTCAGCAGGAACAAAGGGTTGGATCAGAAGAACCATTGGAAGGAGCTGTGCACTGCTTAACTGATGGGCAGGGAGGTTAAAGTCTTCCACTACTTCCACTTAGGCCATGTCTACACTACCCACCAGATTGGCGGGTAGTAATCGATCTATCGGGGATCGACGCCCGTACTCCACCTCAGCAGGAGGAGTAAGCTGAGTCGACGGGGGAGCCGTGGCGGTTGACTCGCCGCTGTGAGGATGGCCAGGTAAGTCGAATTAAGATACTTCGACTTCAGCTACGCAAATAGCATAGCTGAAGTTGCATATCTTAGATCGATTCCCCCCCCGCGCCCCAGTGTAGACCAGCCCTGGTTACAAAGATAATTTTACAATCATTTGTGACCCCCTTGGGCAGAGGAAGTGCTGGGTGTTCCAGGAGAAGGAGAGTGGAGAAAGGGAGAACAAGAGGGCGTGCGTATCTGTACCTCCTGACAAGAGGCCTACAGCAAGAGGCCCTCGCCTAGTGAAGCAGCTGAGAACCTGTCCAAAGCCTAGGAGGGACAATGTGGCTGACTGTGGACACCCCAGGATGGGAGCCAGGAAGAGCACTGTGCCAGGGAGGAATCATCCGAGAAGGACAAACCAGAGCCAGACCCAGTTTTGCTGTCACCCAGAGCTGTATGGGGCTGTGAGTACTGGGGCTTGTGACTTTGCATTGGGATTAAGGTGGGAGGCTGTTAGCTAGCTAAGTGGGGAGGTTGTTGCTCTGTGGGGCTTTGCAGAGAGCGGCAGAAGAGGGCACTGGAGGGGTTTGCTGTGGAAAATTCATTGGTGTCAAAGACGACCAGAAGCACCCAAGACTCACTGCTGCATGGGAACTCAACTCAGGACTCCTGAACTCTAAGTGTAGACACAGAGCTCGGTGTCTGCCCTGTGACAATGTGCTTGGCATCTCCCATTTTTTATTGTGGTACCACTGGGCCCATGAGTCCTTGGGTTGACTGTAAGCTGTTTTACCGGTGCTCCCATATTTTCCCCCTGTTGTTTTTCTATCTTCATTCCTCTGTAAATAAATATTTCCCTTTCCTATACTCACTGATCTATTCCGGGGTGTGTGCATTTACACTGGAGGGTCAGAACAGGTGCCCCTGGGTTGGAAGGGAGTTACCCCGGTGTGCTCCAGTGTGCACCTGTTCTTGGCCAGAGCTGCTCTGCAGAGCAGACTCCATTTTGGCCATGAAGGCTCTATAGTTACATACTAATTCCCACAAACTACTTCCCAGTGCAGAATTACAGTCTCCCAGCAGGGCCTGGTGCCTTTCCAAATGCAGGGAGCAGCTAAACTTACATTCCTGAAACCCAAGAGATACAAAGTAACGGCACACAGCGCCCCAGCCCTGCAACCTTAACTCTGCCTCCTGGGACTGGCAATAGGCACGGGGAGCGGTTCAGTGAGAGTGGTGCCATAATAAACAGGCACGAGGAAGGTGCCATTGCTGGTGTTGTGTTTCTTGGATTTGGATTCCAGCATCTATCTGCCTGCACTCCCACTGCCTTCCCCGTGTTCAGAGTAGCTGTAGTGACTGGGGGAGGGGTTAGTTAGAGCAGGCTGGCAGAGCTGTCACTCAGGTCACTGTGATATGACGAGAGGGATCAGGTATGCGTCTCACTGGACTGCCGAGGTCTGTACGCTGTGTCAGCAGAAGTGCAGCGGCTCTTAACCTTTCAGGAGTCTGATTTGTCTTGTGTACCCCCAAAGTTTCACCTCCCTTAAAAACTACTTGCTTACAAAATCAGACATAAAAATACAAGTGTCACAGCCGCTATTACTGAAAAATTGCTGACTCCTCATTTTTACCACATAATTATAAAATAAATCAAGTGGTATATAAATATTGAACTTACATTTCAGTGTATAGCGTATAGAACAATATAAACAAGTCATTGTCTGTATGAAATTTTAGTTCGTACTGACTTTACTGGTGCCTTTTATGTAGCCTGTTGTAAAACTAGGCAAATATCTAGATGAGCTGATGTACACCCTGGAAGATCTCTGCGTACCCGCAGGGGTACATGTACCCCTGCTTGAGAACCATTGCTCTAATGACCTCAAATTTATGCCACTAACCGTACCCCAGACACCAACAAGCCACAGAAATATTCAAGACAATCTGAGTATGAGTGTGAATTTTAGAGCCCTTAGGAAAAAAGCAGCTGTTAAACAGTGAACTAGAACAAACCTTAACCAGAGCAGAGCTACTGCCCCACTGTAACAAGGAAAGTCAACCGTCATCTCACAATGAACCCTCAGACTCCACTTATTGCCCTGTTGAAGACGTCAAAGTATCAGAAGAAATTACTGACCTGCCACCTGCAGTTCCAATATAGCTTCTTCATAAGAGACACTGGAGTCAAAATAACACGTGTAGTACCCATCGTCGGAGGGTCGGATATCGCGTATTCTCAGAGAAACTCTCCCATTGGTGATGTCGTCTTTCAAGAGTTCAGTTCGCCCTCCATATTCCGGCATCTGCTCTCCATACCGATCCCGCCCACCATGGTACAGGTGCACGACTTCAGAGTACTTGGATCGGAACCATCTCACCTCCATGTTCTCAGCGCTCATCCTGGGGGAGAGGTGGCAGGACAGGACGGCCTCCCCACCTAGGGAGGCAATGACTGGATGGTTAGGTCCAGTCACTGTGAATTGTGCTGTGAAATGTACAAAGGAAAATGGAAATTAAATCGGCGAGTGGCTGGGGGTGGCATTTACCTCAGCAGTAAAACTCACAGTAAGAGAGCACCCTGGGTTAGAAGTGAACACCATGTCCCCATGCAGTACCCTAGGCAAGTCTGTGAGTTCAGAGAGTCACAGGCTTGGGGTAACTGCACCTCTGACCCCTCTGTGGTCTGCTCAAGGCATGTCCCCTTAGGTCTCAGGCCTCCAGTCGTCACCTCTCTCTGAACAGGGACCCACGGCCCTCTCCCTCCACACTGGGGTTTCAGGCCCCTCAATTTACTGTGGTTTTCCCAGCAGGCCTGATCAAAGACCAGCATCTGTGCTTTGTTTTCTCTCTCAGGGCTATGAACAGCTTGTGCCAGTGGCTACCAATAACCAAAGAGCTCTTCCAAAGCAGAGAACATTTAAGGAGAAAAGCCTGACAGAGGAAAGTTACCATAAACCCATCAAAGGTCTGAACACATGTTACACTTGTGCTGAAGGATTCTCATCTGGTACATGGGATGCACTGGTAGGGTTCAAAGTCTTTCAAACCTTTCTGTAAAGGTTGTCCTCTTGGTTAACAGGTCATGTCACTTTGTAGCCCAAGATCTTAGGTCTCTGGTCAGTTCAAATCCAGCTTTTAAACCAAAAATCTTTGTTCTCTTGGGCTTCTGGACCTGGTCTCAGGGCCGGCCTTAGGAAAAATAGTGCCCTGGGCAAACTTGTATTTTTGTGCCTCCCCCCATCACCCTGGGCACCCACAGGCTTCCCACTTCCCCATCACCTCCTTGCCCTACTGCCTCCCCCAAGTGCTTAATTTATATTGAAAGAGATGCTAGAGCTCAGCGCCGGCACTGGTAGGGTGGCCTGATAGTGGTGGCTGCTGTTCGGGTGCCCAGCTCTGAAGACAACAGTCCCACCAGCAGCAGCACAGAAGTAAGGGTGGTATGATATATGGTATAATGCTACCCTGACTGCCAGGACCGGCTCCAGGGTTCTTGCCGCCCCAAGCAGACAAAATAAATAAATAAATGCCACAACCGGGATCTGCGGCAACAATTCAGCAGGAGGTCCTTCACTGCAAGCAGGAGTGAGGGACTCTCCATCTAATTGCCACCGAATAGCTAGACGTGCTGCCCCTCTCCCGAGGGGCCACCCCAAGCACCTGCTTGGTAAGCTGGTGACAGCCTACTGATAGCCTGCAGCTCAAGACAGGCTTCACACTATCACACAGGGGCTGCATCTTGCCAGAGCCCACAGCCTTTGGGCCACTCCTGGCTCACCGGGTGCCATTTCTGATTTTGGGGAGTGGGGGCAATTTTAACTGTGATTACAGGGGCTACTTAGGTACCTGAAAATGCTAGGGTTTGGTTTTTTTTATATAACTTAGTAATTAGCTAACAGGAGCACTGTATCTAATTCCTAGAGGTAAGCAGGGTCTGAATGAACTCTCCCCTGACAGCTAGCTGAGACCGGGAGAGACTTCAGGAGCAAACTGTATTTACATGAACACACCTACTCTGCATAAATATCTAGCAGACAGGAGCTGTGTAGCTCCAAGTGATCAACTGTGGCTGGTGTTGGGTTACAAATCACTTTAGTACTGAATGCAGGGGTAGTGAAATGCTGTTATCAGTGTTGTTGTCTTTATTGTCTGAGTAGAAGGGAGCAGAACTGTTCTTAACTTGTCCCAAATGAGGGGTCACCCTGAGCTGAAAGGACCTCACAAAGCCAGGGGATGGAATGCCAGCCCTTCTTGGGAAAACAGAGCAGGAATGGGGGCAAGTGTTTTAGCTGGGTGGTATGATGCCCTTTAAGGGTTCCTGGTGTGGTTTAACTTGTTCTTCCTCATGGTTCAGCAATAGTGTTAAATAGATTCCATTAGGAGCCTTTTGTTATTTAGTGTTTAGAAGAACTGATAATTGCTTCTGTGGGGATAGTGTCTCTGCCCAGCCTCAGAGCTGCCAGTCACTAAAAGCTAGATAGAACCTCAAGAGACTGACCTGCTGAGGTCACTAGCAGACACAGGTGGTAAAAGGTGATTGGCAAGAGGAACAGGGCTGGTGGGGTAACTAGCCAGAGCAAAAAGAACAGGAGTACTTGTGGCACCTTAGGCCTGGTCTACACTAGGCGTTTATGTCGAAGTTAGCGCCGTTACATCCAATTAACCCTGCACCCATCCACACCGCGAAGCTATTTACTTCGACATAGAGGTCTCTTAAATTCGACTTCTGTACTCCTCCCCGACGAGGGGAGTAGCGCTAAATTCGACATGGCCATGTCGAATTAGGCTAGGTGTGGATGGAAATCGACGCTAATAGCTCCGGGAGCTATCCCAGAGTGCACCACTCTGTTGACGCTCTGGACAGCAGTCCGAGCTTGGATGCTCTGACTAGCCACACAGGAAAAGCCCCGGGAAAATTTGAATTCCTTTTCCTGTCTGGGCAGTTTGAATCTCATTTCCTGTCTGGACATCGTGGCGAGCTCAGCAGCACTGGCAACGATGCAGAGCTCTCCAGCAGTGATGGCCGTGCAATCTCAGAATAGAAAGAGGGCCCCAGCATGGACTGATCGGGAAGTCTTGGATCTGATCACTGTGTGGGGCGATGAGTCCGTGCTTTCCGAGCTGCGCTCCAAGAAACGGAATGCAAAGATCTACGAGAAGATCTCTAAAGACATGTCAGAGAGAGGATACAGCCGGGATGCAACGCAGTGCCGCGTGAAAATCAAGGAGCTGAGACAAGGCTACCAGAAGACCAAAGAGGCAAACGGACGCTCCGGATCCCATCCCCAGACATCCCGTTTCTACGAGGCACTGCATTCCATCCTAGGTGCGGCCGCCACCACTACCCCACCACTGACCGTGGACTCAGAGGATGGGATATTGTCCACGGCCGGTTCCTCGGACATGTTAGCAGACGGGGAAGATGAGGAAGGAGATGAGGAGGACGAGGCAGTCGACAGCGCTTACAACACTGATTTCCCCGACAGCCAGGATCTCTTCATCATCCTTACAGAGATCCCCTACCAACCATCCCCAGCCGTTAACCCGGACACAGAATCTGGGGAAGGATCAGCCAGTAAGTGTTTAAAACATGTAAACATTTATTTTTAACAGAACAGGAATATTAAGAATAACAACAATGGGTTTCTCGTGATTAATTTGCCCTAGGCGCTTAACGTTTCAGTCCTGGGCAGTGCAACTATTGAAAAAAAATCTAACAATGTCCGGTTTAGCATGATTGTTCTGCCCAAGCCGCTCTACTGTTTAGTCCCTGCCAGTGCAGCTACAGTAAAATGCGGTCTATATGTCCGGGGATAGAGCAGAAATCCTCCTGGGACATCTCGAGGAAGCTCTCCTGGAGGTAATTGGAAAGCCGTTGCATCAGGTTCCTGGGGAGAGCGGCCTTATTGGGTCCTCCATAGTATGACACGTTTCCGCGCCACGAGACAATCAAGTACTCAGGGATCATTGCCCTGCACAGCAGGGCGGCATACGGCCCTGGTCTTTGGAGGCTTTCCCGAAGCATTCTCTCTCTCTCGCTCTCAGAGATCCTCATCAGGGTGATGTCGCCCATGGTGACCTGCTTTGAATTAGGTAGGGGAATGTTAGTGTTGGGACTGCTTGCCCGTTCCTTTACAGAACTGTAACCACTGGTTTGCAGCCAGGCGGTGGAGGCGGGAGAGGGGCAGCACACAGGGATCGTTCCCGGGGACAGTCGCGAGGGGGTGGGACAGGGGCAGAGTTCCTGCTTGCCGGATTGCTGGCAGCAGGGACTGACATTGCTTTCAATGTGAACGGAGGCCAGTGCTAATATTAAAGTTTTAAGTTGCCACAAGTCTACAGCTTACCATGTCTGCCTGCTACACAAATTCCGGTGTCCTGCCCCGCTTCTCAGATCTGCAGTGCAAGACCCCAGGCACTGAATGCGAAGGCCGAGAATTCGACCTTGTCCAGAGTGCGCATGTGATAGGTGCTATGCATGGTCTTGTTCACAGAGAAAGACTATGTTCTTTGTTCACAACTACATTTATCTTTCTGAGGAATTCACTCCCTTTTTCCCATTCCCACAGCCACATCTGCGACTGTCTCACAACCTAGCCTGGCATCACACTCCCAGAGGCTAGCGCGGATTAGGAGTAGGAAGAAGAGGACACGGGAGGACATGTTCTCGGAACTTATGGGCTGCTCCTGAGCCCAGGCAGCACAGCAGACCCAGTGGCGGGAGAACTTGTCCCAAATGCACCAAGCACACATGGAACGGGAGGAGAGGTGGCGGCAGGAAGACCAGCAGGCGACTCAAATGCTGCTTGGACTGATGAGGGAGCAAACGGACACGCTCCGGCGCCTTGTGGATGTTCTGCAGGAACGGAGGCAGGAGGACAGAGCCCCGCTGCAGTCTATCTGTAACCGCCCTCCCCCGCCACCAAGTCCCATACCCCCCTCACCCAAAGTGCAAAGAAGGAGGGGCGGCAGAGTCCGTGCAAACTCTCACTCCACCCCTGCAGAGAGCTCTAGTAGTAGAAGGCTCTCATTCCCCAAAATTTGACAAGTTCTTTCCTTCCCGCCTCACTCAAGCCCCCGTCCAAGTTTCACCTCCCAGTTCAATGTGTAGTTGCTAATAAAAAATACGTTTCTGTTAATTACTGTTTCCATCATGTTCTTTTGGAGGAGGGGGGAAGGGGGATGGTAATTGGACAGGACAGTCACCTTTGGCAGGGTACATAGGCGGGGGCAGGCCCAGCAGCAGGGCACATACACAGTGCAGTCACTAGTTACCCTGGTCAGTCTGGGAGGTGGTTTTCATGTTCTGTGGTGGGGGGTGGGTTGTTCTGTGACTTTGTGGCGGTGGAGGGCAGTTACAGATCTTATGCGGCGGTCCTTATCCTGGATCACAGAGCCACGCAGCAGGGGATCTGTAACCGTCCTCCCCCTGCCACAAAGTCACATAGCCCCCCCATACACACAGTCCCGATCAGGAGGGGTGACAGGCTCCGTTGAAACAACCAGTCCACCACAGCGGAGCCTGTCAATCCTGGAGTTTAGAAGCGTCATTTGCGTCACTACACTACACCCGCTCCCCACCACAGTCTGCGTCCCAGGTTTAAAACATTCCCGCGAAAACAGTAATAAAGAAAACGGTGTTCATTAACAAAGTAGAAGTGATTTTATTTCTAAACGTGTGTTGGAAGGGGGTGAAGGGGGTATGTAACTGGAGAGGATAGTCAACATTAACTGGGTAAAGAAACGGGGCCAGGTTCTGCTTCTCTGTACAGTAACTTAAAAGTCACAGGTTACCCTGCTCAGTCAGGAACCTAGCTTTCAAAGCCTCCCAGATGCACAGCGCATCCCGCTGGTCTCTTCTAATCGCCCGGCTGTCTGGCTGGGCGTAATCAGAAGCCAGGCTATTTGCCTCAACCTCCCACCCCGCCATAAAGGTCTCCCCCTTGCTCTCACAGAGATTGTGGAGCACACAGCAAGCTGCTATAACAATGGGGATATTGGTTTTGCTGAGATCACAGCGAGTCAGTAAGCTTCTCCATCTCCCCTTGAGACGGCCAAAAGCACACTCCACCATCATTCTGCACTTGCTCAGCCGGTAGTTGAAGAGTTCTTTTTCACTGTCCAGGGCGCCAGTATATGAGCCAGGGCATTAGCGGGTAGGCTGGGTCCCCGAGGATGACTATAGGCATCTCCACATCCCCAACAGTTATTTTGTGGTCCGGGAAGTAAATACCTTGCTGCAGCCGTCTAAACAGACCAGAGTTCCTGAAAACACGAGCGTCATGAACCTTGCCCGGCCATCTGACGTAGATGTTCGTAAAACGTCCCCTGTGGTCCACCAGTGCTTGCAGCACCATGGAAAAGTAGCCCTTTCTGTTAATGTACTGGCTGGCCTGGTGGTCCGGTGCCAGGATAGGGATGTGAGTTCCATCTATGGCCCCACCGCAGTTTGGGAATCCCATCGCTGCGAAGCCATCTATGATCGCCTCCATGTTTCCCAGGGTCACTACCTTTGACAGCAGTACATCAACGATTGCCTTGGCTACTTGCATCACAACAACCCCCACGGTAGATTTGCCCACGCCAAAGTGGTTTGCGACTGACCGGTAGCTGTCTGGCGTTGCAAGCTTCCAGAGGGCTATGGCCACTTGCTTCTGGACAGTCAGGGCTGCTTGCATCCGGGTGTCATTGCGCTTCAGGGCAGGGGACAGCAACTCACAAAGTTCAAGGAAAGTTCCCTTCCGCATGCGAAAGTTTCGCAGCCACTGGGATTCATCCCAGACCTGCAGCACTATGCGGTCCCACCACTCAGTGCTTGTTTCCCGGGCCCAGAATCGCCGTTCCACGGCATCAACATGACCCATTGCCACCGTGATGTCCTCGGCGCTGGGTCCCGTGCTTTCTGACATGTCTGTGCTACTCTCAGACTTCAGGCCCTCACCACGGTGCCGTAGCCTCCTCGCCTGACTTATCTGCATCTGCCTCAGGGAAAGGTGGATGATAAGCTGCGAGGCGTTGAGAACGGCCACAACTGCAGCGATGGTCGCAGCGGGCTCCATGCTCGCAGTGCTGTGGCGTCCGCGCTGTCACTGACTAGAAAAGTGCGCGAACTGATTTCCCGCCGGTGCTTTCAGGGAGGGAGGGCGGGAGTGATGGACGGATGACGACAGTTACCCAAAAGCACCCTTGACACATTTTTTTTACCCAGAAGGTATTGGCGGCTCCACCCAGAATTCCAATGGGCAGCGGGGACTGCGGGAACTGTGGGATAGCTGCCCACAGTGCAACGCTTCCAATGTCGACGCTTTCCCTGTTAGTGTGGACTCACAAAGTCGAATTACTGTCCTTAGTGTGGACACACACGTTCGACTTTGCAATATCGATTCCAAGAATTCGACTTAAGTAAAATCGAACTACTCTCGTAGTGTAGACATACCCTTAGAGACTAACAAATTTATTAGAGCATAAGATTTCGTGGACTACAGCCCACTTCTTCGGATGCAAGTGCTCAGAGGGTAGATCAAACCAGGTGCCTTCTTCCCTGGGTGGGAGGTGAACCCACACAAATGCACCTCTGATCCCTGGCTCCTCTCTGACCAAGGACAACCACTGTGAGTGGGGTGGGAGTGAGGGAGCAGAGTGTGGCACAGAAAAGGAACTTTTGGTTGTAGAACTCAAGAACTTGAGGCAGAAGACACTGCCCTACACACTCTAGGGTGAGTGTCCTGCTCACAGTTTTATAATTATGAATCCTGCTTGTGGCATTTTCCCTAATTAATGTCAGTTGACTTCCCCCCTCCTTTCATTAAATTTCTTTTCTACACTCAGATTCTGTGCTTGTGAGTGGGGAAATGTTGTCTCTCAGAGGTGCCCAGGGGTGGTGTGTAATTTGCCCAGGTTACTGAGTGGGGACTGGAACCAGTTCTGGGTTGTTGAAGAGGAACCCGTAAATATTGAACCTGGCCCTGGTTGCTGCTGACTCCACCTGGCAGAAAGGTTACATATAAAAAGAAAGAAAGAAAAAATAGACAAACTCCAATTAAAGCCACTTATAAAATTTATATGTAAATTTAGAACAATCAGGAGATAAAACAGCGAGATATTCCCAATTCCAAGCCTTGAGCTATCAGTTCTGGAGCTTTAACACAGATATAAGAAACACAAGTGTGATACTTCGTACTCCATCTTTAGTAGAGATAAATAAAAATAAATAAAATCTGCTTACTTTCGCTAACAGACACAATCTCTTTTACTGCCATTATCTACTCTATTCTAGTCCATTGTTTTTCACTCCATTAAAAAAGTATTTACTTAATTTAGAAAAAGTTTTTTTTTCTCTTATTACCAATGGGAATTTAGTTTTCTAATTACTTTTGCATTCATGTTTACCTATCACAATCATGTACTTGACTCACTAACATTTGACTCCATCATTACTATTAGTATCAGACTTGGAACCACATTTATTTTCATATGAATTTTAAGTTATTTTACAGATATAACTAAAAATGCCATTTGAAAATAAGTGACCTTCAGCACAATGTGTTTAGCTTTTGTTGTTGTTGTTGTCATTGTTAAACTGGCACTGCTAAGGTGAGTACAAGCTAAATTTACATTTTAGAAGCAGGGCCGGCTCCAGGTTTTCTGCTACCCCAAGCAGCAAAAAAAAAAAAAAAAAGCCATGGCAGCACGATCGCACCGCTCCCTCTTCAGCAGCAATTCGGCGGCAGGTCCTTCACTCCAAGCGGGACTGAGGGACCCGCCACCGAATTCCCGGACGTGCTGCCCCAATAGCGGCCGGAGTGCCGCCCCTTGGTACTGGCCGCCCCAAGCACCTGCTTCTTTAGCTGGTGCCTGGAGCCGGCCCTGTTTAGAAGGATACTATTATTTGATTATACCACTTTAAATAATGAATGGCAAAGCACAATACGGTAATAAAAGTACTAATGAGAATTACTCCAGCCAGGACAGGTTGGGCATTTTAGAACTCACTATTCAAAGACTTACATTTAAGCATAAGAGAGAAATAAGATTATGAAATGCACAGACAAGTAAAAAATAAATAAATAACAGCACTGTTATTCTTAAGGAACTTTGAAAGAATAAAATTACAGGGAATATATGTGCATTGTGCATTTCAACAGGCAGTACCAAGAATTAACAACAACAACAGTAGTACAAGTGTGTGTTGAGGGGAAAGTTTGTGTGTGTTGGGGAGTTTGAGAGAGAGTGTGTGGGGGAGGGAATGTGTGAGAGAGAGAGTGGGGGGAGTGTGAGAGACAGAGTGTGTGTGGGGGAGTGTGAGAGAGCGTGTGTGAGAAAGAAACAGTATGTGGGGTTGGGAGGTGGGGTAACCCTCTCCCATGGTGTAGATTACAATCCCCAGCCCACAAAGGTACATATAACATGTATAGAGGCCATGGATAAAAGGGACACAAAAATACACAGAACATTCATAAAGGGAATTCGACAGTCCCCAAAATGTCACATGTGGCTGCAACATCTGCCACGCAGAGTTCACATGTGAGTGTTAGACACTGTCCCTATTATCTCTGAATGGGGCTCAACACGTATCATGGGCGCCCTGGGGATAATGGTGCTGGGGGCCTGGGTCTCTGATACACAAGGCCTTTTCATGCTGCTCCAGAACAGGGGCCTCCTCATCTGCAGGAGGGGTGGTGTAAAATCCGGCAAGGTGTAAAGAGATGAAAATAGATCATCACTACACTGGTGATGGCTTTAAAGGTAAAATCAGAAGCCAGATAATGGAGGGGAGAAGGAGGCAGATAAAAAAGTGAAGGAAACAGAAAGCTAGTCACTGTGGAACTGCACAGGATGGGGTGGGTAGTGGGTGGGGGGTGTCTCGGTGGAGAGACACAGCATTCAGAGAGAGCCAGTTAAATTAGCAGGATGGAAACCACAGTAGGAGGGAACCGAAATGACAGAGTGGCTGTGGAGGCAGCCCTGGGGGTGGAGGGGGTCACTATAAGGGGTTCACAGAAGGCACAGAATGAAAAAGCCAGCAAACATCCTCACTGTGAGATGAGGTCTAGCTCTGAGTCCTAGTCAGATGTGTCTAGTGCAGCATGAATGACTTGTGGGTTGTTACTTCTAAACTGGAGAGTCTGGGATTCAGGACTCCTTCGTCACTGAAGAGTCTGATTTGTGATGTATACGGTCTGGCAGTGCATTGTCTAGCAATTGGAAGTGACTTTTTAAATAGTTTGCAAGCCCTGTAGTGGTGCTCACTGTGTTCTGTGTTTTTGAAGCTGCCAGAAATCAGCCAGAGCAGTAGGGTGGATGTAGCATCAAGGCCTGACATGATGTTGTATAGATAGTAACCATAGTTACTGGGGACCCAGCTGTGCCCTGTGCTTTCTCCATGTTGCTGGTTGTTGGCCGGCTGAGCAGATGTGGTTTGTAAGACATGGCAGTGATGTGAGATGGACGCTGATGACCAGTAATAGCAACAGCAGCAAACGCAGCGAGGAGGCCAGAGCGCCTACCTGACACCAGCCTGTGAACCTGTAGAGTGAGGCAGAGAGCGACGTAGCTGGGCAGAGCGGAGCTCACTGTGGAGCCGGGGGAGAATGAGGGAACCTTCCCCATCATCGTAGCTTGGTCTGGGGAACAGGAGAAATAACAAACCAGACGGTGAGTGAGTGGGATGCAGTGACAGTGCAACGGTTGTTTGACTTTCATAGCCCTGGTCCATGGATCAGTTACGTTTACACTAGCGCACTTCCCAATATTCATAGACTAAGGTCAGAGGGGCCATTAGATCATTTAGACTGATCTGTGCCATGGGCCAAACACTCTCACCCATTTACCCCTGTACTCAGCCCAAACTTGTATTTGACTAAAGCATCTTCCAGAATGTCACTAATCCTTGATCTGAAGACAGCAAGAGATGGACAATTCGCCACTTCCCTGGGTAGTTTGTTCCAATGATTAATCACCCTCAGTGTTACAATTCTGTGCCTTATTTTGAATTTGAATTTGTCCAGTTTTAACTTCCAGCCATTTAGTTCTTGTTATGCCTTTCTACCCTATATTAAAGAGAACTTTAGTACCCTGTATTTTCTCCATGAAGGTGAGACAGATGGGGAACTTTACTGAAATATTTTAATGAACTATCAGTAGGACTCTCTACTGTTCCCCTTGGCATCACTACTGCTTTGGGGGAAAGAATTGCTTCTCTCGCTGGGACTAGGCTGAACAGGCCAGAGATCTGAGATGTAGAGCCACTCAGAATGTCTGGGCTGGAATCAACACATATCAATGGAAACAATGAGGAGTCCTGTGGCACCTTAAAGACTAACAAATGTATTTGTGCATAAGCTTTCGTGGGCTGGAACCCATTTCATCAGATGCATGAAGTGGAAATTTCAGTAGGCAGATAGACATACACATGCGGAGATGGGTGTGCACTACTATGCAGAGGACCAAGTGCTAATGAGGTCAATTCAATCAGGGTGGATGTGGTCCACTCCCAACACTTGATGAGAAGGTGAGAGCACATTATAATAAAGGAGGCTGACAAAGGAGGTGCTGTAGTCATAATGAACAAGTCGGATTACGAATGGGAGGCTGCCAGGCAACTCTCCAACACCACATTCTACAGGACACTATCCTCTGATCCCACTGAGGAATACCAAAAGAAACTACACCATCTGCTCAAGAAACTCCCTGAAAAAGCACAGGAATAAATCTACACAGACACACCCCTAGAGCCCCGACCAGGGGTATTCTATCTGCTACCCAAGATCCATAAACCTGGGAATCCTGGACGTCCCATCATCTCAGGCATTGGCACCCTGACAGCAGGATTGTCTGGCTATTTGGACTCCCTCCTCAGGTCCTATGCTACCGGCACTCCTAGCTATCTTCGAGACACCACTGACTTCCTGAGGAAACTACAATCCATTGGTGATCTTCCAGAAAACACCATCCTGGTCACTATGGATGTAGAAGCTCTCTACACCAACATTCCACACAAAGATGGACTACAAGCCATCAGGAACAGTATCCCTGATGATGTCACGGCACACCTGTTGGCTGAGTTTTGTGACTTTGTCCTCACCCACAACCATTTCAGATTTGGGGACGATTTATACCTTCAAGTCAGCCGCACTGCAATGGGTACCCGCGTGGCCCCACAGTATGCCAACATTTTTATGGCTGACTTAGAACAACGCTTCCTCAGCTCTCATCCCCAAGTGCCCTTCCTCTACTTACACTACTCTGATGACATCTTCATCATCTGGACCCATGGGAAGGAGGCCCTTGAAGAATACCACCGGAACTTAAACAATTTCCACCCCACCATCAACCTCAGCCTGCACCAGCCCACACAAGAGATCCATTTCTGGTACACTACTGTGCAAATGGTCACATAAACACCACCCTATAGTGGAAACCTACTGATTGCTATACTTACCTACATGCCTCCAGCTTTCATCCAGAACATGTCACACAATCCATTGTCTACAGCCAAGCCCTAAGATACAACCGCATTTGCTCCAATCCCTCAGACAGACACAAACACCTACAGGATCTCTATCAAGCATTCTTAAAACTACAGTACCCACCAGGGGAAGTGAAGAAACAGATGGACAGAGCCAGACGGATACCCAGAAGTCACCTACTACAGGACAGGCCCAACAAGGAAAGTAACAGAGCGTCACTGGCCATCACCTACAGCCTACAGCTAAAGCCTCTCCAGCACATCATCAACAATCTACAACCTATCTTGGAAGATAATCCCTCACTCTCACAGACCTTGGGTGGCAGGCCAGTTCTTACTTACAGACAGCCCCCCAACCTGAAGCAAATACTCACCAGCAACTACACAACACACAACAGAAACACTAACCCAGGAACCAATCCCTGAAACAAACCCCATTGCCAACTCTGCCCACATATCTATTCAAGTGACACCATCAGAGGTCCTAACCACATCAGCCATATCATCAGGGGCTTGTTCACCTGCACATCTACTAATGTGATATATGCCATCATGTGCCAGCACCATCATGTGCCTCTGCCATGTACATTGGCCAAACCGGACAGTCTCTACTCAAAAAAATAACTGGACACAAATCAGACAGCAAGAATGGTAACATTCAAAAACCAGTAGGAGAGCACTTCAATCTCCCTGGACTCTCAGTAACAGACTTGAAAGTTGCCATACTTCAGCAAAAAACCTTCAAAAATAGACTTCAGTGTGAAACTGCAAAGCTAGAATTCATACGCAAACTTGACACTATCAGACTGGGTCTGAATAGAGACTGGGAGTGGCTGGCTCACTACAAGAAGTAATTTCCCCTCTTTTGTTATTCTCACCTTCTCATCAACTGTTGGGAGTGGACCACATCCACCCTGATCAAATTTGACCTCGTTAGCACTCATCCTCCTCATAGTAATGTGGAATTGTGTGGATCGTGGGGTCCAGCACAATAAAAGGTCACTCCCAAGGGACTGGCTGAAGGCCAGAGCATAGATTAGACCTAGTGAATCCATGACAGAAAGTCACCTCTCACTCTTCTCTTTGCTAAAGTGAACAGATTGATCTCCTTCAGTCTCCTACTGTGGGGCATTTGCTGCAGCCCATAAATAATTTTTGGTGACCTGTTTCTGCAGTGTCTGTGATGTTTTGGGTGCAATTCAGACCAGTAAGGGGTTGTGTCACCACCCGTCCTGCCCTCCCAACTGCGACTGCTCAGAGCCTAGGAAACCTGCCCTGTCACACAAGAAGCAGTTCAGAGCTGAGCTCTTTTGGAAACGTGGCCCTAGGCCTCTATGGCCCCTGGCATCTGCAAGAGGCTGCGTTGCTGTGACGGGCAGTGGGCTTCCACATGGGGCTCACACCACGTTACACCGATGGAAGCTCTGGCTCGGTCTGGACTGTGATGTGGTGAAGTGGCTGTAACATGCCTTAGGCCAGGATGGCTGCAGAGGATGGCACGGCCCAATGAGCAACCACACTGGAGAGGAAGTAGGTGAGAGCAGGGCTGGTGGGCCACAATGTGTGTCACTCACTGGGCACCTGCATTCGGTGACAGCCGCTGATAGAGCACCAGTGAGAGGTAAAGCTGCCCCTGCCCTGCCAGAAACCCCCCTAAGGGCAGCAGCAGCCTCACCTGCCTCCCTGGGAGTGAGGGCCCCCCAGGATGCCAAGGGCCTTGTGGGCACAGACAGGTGCAATTGACACTGGAGGGGGAGATTTTTACAAACAGAGGAGTTAGGGTCAACAGGGAATGGGATTATGCTCCCAAATCCCTTAGGGGCTTTAGAAAATCTCCCCCTTGCTGCACCACTTGCACCCAATCCGGCCTCAGGTGTTTCCCTTCCATCTTTCACCCTCTCACTCTGGAGTGTCCCATTTGTGAGCTGATGATGAAAACACCCGCACACTCCCAACAGCGCCCCACAGGAACATTACAGCCGGCGATCGGTTCCTACCCCATCAGTAATTAGAGCAGAACAGCAAACAAATGCAAACCTGGCAGTGGAGAAGGGACTGGGCAGGTCTCTGAATCTGTGTGGGCATTTCTACAGCCACAGCTGCGTTCCCAATAGGAAAGTGACAGTTTATCCCCCAAATCCCAGGAATGAGGCCTGTTGATAGCAGCAGCTCATCTGACTAATCAGCCTGAAACTATCCAGGGGAGCAGTTCAGATGGGGTTGCAGTGAGTGACCCCCTACCTGCGGTGTCCTCTGGAGTCGTTTCTGAGCCGTTCCAGTCTCTCCGGGGGGCTCCCTGCTTCACTAGCACCCAGAGCCATTCCCTCTAGGCAGAGCTCCTGCTCCCAGTGACTGGTTCCCTTTCCCAGGCTGTGACATCCATCCTGCTGCAGGGGCCAGGGAGCCGCAGGGGTTAACTCCAGCCTGCCCCTGAGCTTTTCATTCAGTTAATGCATTTTATATTGAATGAAAGCCCCGTCCCCTCTTGGCACATCCACCAGCTTCAAAAGTGAAAGAAGGATCGAGGCTGGAACGTGACTGTGACTGGATTCGCCTCATAGGATGGTTATGGCACAAAGATCAAATTCCTCTGACACACCCACAGGGCTAGGGAGAGGGCAGCTTCGGTGCCAGCAGCCTCAGCTCTGCAGGTTGCCTGGTGACGGACAGTTCTGCAGGCTGTTTGTCCCCTGCTCTACGAATCTCTGTAATTACTTCAGCCCTGTGTAAAGAAAGGGACCAAATCCTGCTGCAGCAGCCCCTAGACTCAGTGGCCATGTGAATTCATTCCAGTTCCCTGATGTAACATTAACCAGTGATTATTTGGCGGACAGGGTTTTGCTCTATGCTCTCCAGTGGGCCAGCCCTACTCCCTGGGCCTCCACCCCTGCAGTGTTATTCAGACAGCCTGGCCCAGATCCTCTTTCCTGGGCCCTGGCTGCTCTGCTCTTCCCCTAGAAACAGGTCTCAGCAGGGCAGGGAGACAAAAAATAAAATGGTGCCTGGCTGAGTGCAACAAACCTCCTGAATTCTGTGGGATCTTGGAAAATGCTGAATTCCCTCACTGGGGAATGTTGTGATAATTGTGCCACACATCTACCCGAATTGTGAGCTGAGCTGTGAGAAGTGAGAGAAAGTTGATAAAATATCAGAATAGCCGCTAGCAATAAATGCCGATAGGAAAAGCTGCAAACAGAGCCGTTGGGGGCCTTAAGCAGGAATAGTGTTTGGGGGGAGGGGAATGCGGGGGGGGGTGGCCCTTACCCAGGCCTGTGAATTCTAACTGCATTATTTCCACAAATCAGGCCCCCTGAACTGCTTGGAGCCCTAAGCAACTGCTTAGTCTGCTTATGCCGAGCGCCGGCTCTGGTGGGAGAGAGGCCGACTGAATCAATCCCCACAGAGAGACTCCTGGTTTAACTCCAGGACTGTGTTCAGATCGTGCCTGGTAAACATGAGGAGGGTGGGATGGGAAATCAATGGAGCACAATGGGTGTGTCTGAAATTAGGCCTAGCTGGTGAACCAAATAATGAGGGGATGGGCTATTCCACCCACCGCTCCCCCTGTGGGAACCTCTAGAAGAGAACCTGGGTGGGAAATTAGCAGCCGCTGGCTGACTGGGAGCCAGGTGGGCCTCAAAGAGCGAGCTCCACCATCATGGCTGCCACCCCCACCATCTCTTGGGACCTCAGAATCCACCATTATGCAGTTGGGCCTTCATAGCCCTGATCCAGAGAGATGTGCTGACCAGACTGAGCCAGGGAGGGTCCTGGGTGACATCACCACCTCCACTGACTCTGGCTACATTCCTGGGATAAGAGACTTTGTCACTCACACACACACACCCCTACCTCTGTGTGTCCTTTTCCTTCCCTATCTTATTTTTATTCTATCCAGTCCCTCTCCTTTTGCCTTCTGTATATTTTGCAAAATAGCTGTAAGCCTGTGGCCAGAAAGAGGCACTAAAAGCAATGACCTAAACAGCCGGATGCTGGTACAAGTTTGCTCTGTCCTCGCTGTGGCTGATCAAACCATGTGCTGTGATTCTCCAGCAGTGAGGTTGTGAGTCAGAGTCAGACCCACAGACAGAAGCTGCATTTTCTCTCTCTGCTGTTCTTTTCTCTCCCCTGCATGGGACCTTAACTCAGATGTCTGAGGCAGTTCACTCCTCTCAGAGCTACTGTTTCAGGCAGTCTGCAGACTCAGGCAGTTATTGCCTGTTCTCATTTTCAAGGTTATTGCTTAAAAGTCTTTAAATCATGACTTGAGAACTTCAGTAACTCAGGCAGCAGCTATGGGTCTATTACAGGAGTGGGTGGGTGAGGTCCTGTAGCCTGTGATGTGCAGGAGGTCAGACTAGATGATCACAATGGTCCCTTCTGCCCTTGAAGTCGATGAGTAAATGAATTCAGTGCCCAATCCCCATTAATTTCAAATGGGAGCTGGGCCTCCAAATCTTCTGTGTGAGGCTTTGAAAATCCCACCTGTGATTATTGAAGATGCAGATGAAGACTCTGGAGCCCAGTTCTGCAGCAAGAGGTGAATTCTGCAGCCTGAGAATTGAGGAATTCACTGGGCCCAGGTTTAATTAAGAAAATAATGTTTATGTAACACCCACCTGCCCAGGCTTCCTGCCGCACTAGAGAGAAACCCTGACACAGGTCTGGTTGTGAGGAGTGTGACAAGGGCCAGCAGCCTGGAACGAGCTCAGCAGCCGCCCAAGATAATCAAACAAAACCCTCTCCACAGTGTTAGTTTCATTCATAGATTTCCTGGTGCAATTAAATAAAACAATGTAGCAGAGTCTGTGGCCACCTTCCTTTCATGGAGCTGCACAGGCTGAGACCCCCGTGGGCAGGGCTCCTCTCCCTGTGCAAAAAAACCAAGGAGTCCTGGTGGCACCTTAGAGTTTCAACAAATTTATTTGGGCACAAGCTTTCACGGGTTATGACCCACTTCATCAGATGCATGGAGTGAAAAGTACAGTAGAGAGGTATAAATATACAGCACATGAAAAGATGGGAGTTGCCTTACCAAGTGGGGGGTCAGGGCTAACCAGGTTAATACAGTCCAATCCCTCAGACAGAGACAAACACCTACAGGATCTCTATCAAGCGTTCTTAAAACTACAATACCCGCCTGGGGAAGTGAAGAAACAGATTGACAGAGCCAGACGGGTACTGAGGACAGGCCCAACAAAGAATGTAACAGAACGCCACTAGCCATCACCTACAGCCCCAACTAAAACCTCTCCAGTGCATCATCAAGGATCTACAACCTATCCTGGAGGATGATCCCTCACTCTCACAGACCTTGGGAGGCAGGCCAGTCCTCGCTTACAGACAGCCCCCCAACCTGAAGCAAATACTCACCAGCAACTACACACCACACAACAGAAACATTAAACCAGGAACCTATCTCTGCAACAAAACCCATTGCCAACTCCACCCACATATCTATTCAAGATCATAGGACCTAACCACATCAGCCACATTATCAGGGGCTTGTTCACGTGCACATCTACCAATGTGATATATGCCATCATGTGCCAGCAATGCCCCTCTGGCGTGTACATTGGCCAGTCTCTATGCAAAAGAATAAATGGACATAAATCAGACATCAAAAACTGTAACATTCAAAAACCAGTAGGAGAACACTTCAATCTCCCTGGACCCTCACTAACAGACCTAAAAGTAGACATTCTTCAACAAAAAAAACTTCAAAAACAGACTTCAACAAGAAACTGCAGAGCTGGAATAAATTTGCAAACTTGACACCATCAAATTAGGCCTCAATAAAGACTGGGGTGGCTGGGTCACTACAAACAGTAATTTCCCCCCCTGCTGATATTCAGACCTTCTTGTCAACTGTTGAGAATGGACCACAACCTCCCTGATTGAATTGGCCTCATTAGCACTACAATAAGTAATTTTTCCCTCTGTTGATATTCACACCTTCTTGTAAACTGTTGAGAATGGGCCATATCCACCCTGACTGTATTAGCCTCCTTTGCACTGACCCCCCAACTTGGTACGTCAACTCCCATCTTTTCATGTGCTGTATATTTATACCTGCCTACTGTACTTTTCACTCCATGCATCTGATAACATAAGAACATAAGAACGGCCGTACCGGGTCAGACCAAAGGTCCATCTAGCCCAGTATCCTGTCTACTGACAGTGGCCAATGCCAGGTGCCCCAGAGGGAGTGGACCAACAGGCAATGATCAAGTGATCTCTCTCCTGCCATCCATCTCCATCCTCTGACAAACAGAGGCTAGGGACACCATTCCTTACCCATCCTGGCTAATAGCCATGAATGGACTTAACCACCATGAATTTATCCAGTTCTCTTTTAAACACTGTTATATTCCTAGCCTTCACAACTTCCTCAGGTAAGGAGTTCCACAAGTCGACTGTGCGCTGCGTGAAGAAGAACTTCCTTGTATTTGTTTTAAACCTGCTGCCTATTAATTTCATTTGGTGACCCCTAGTTCTTGTATTATGGGAATAAGTAAATAACTTTTCCTTATCCACTTTCTCCACATCACTCATAATTTTATATACCTCTATCATATGCTCCCTTAGTCTCCTCTTTTCCAAGCTGAAGAGTCCTAGCCTCTTTAATCTCTCCTTACGTGGGACCTGTTCCAAACCCCTAATCATTTTAGTTGCCCTTTTCTGAACCTTTTCTAGTGCCAGTATATCTTTTTTTAGATGAGGAGACCACATCTGTACGCAGTATTCGTGATGTGGGCGTACCATCGATTTATATAAGGGCAATAATATATTCTCAGTCTTATTCTCTGTCCCCTTTTTAATGATCCCTAACATCCTGTTTGCTTTTTTGACCGCCTCTGCACACTGCGCAGACATCTTCAGAAAACTATCCACGATGACTCCAAGATCATTTTCCTGACTTGTTGTAGCTAAATTAGCCCCCATCATATTGTATGTATAGTTGGGGTTATTTTTTCCAATGTGCATTATTTTACATTTATCCACATTAAATTTCATTTGCCATTTTGTTGCCCAATCACTTAGTTTTGTGAGATCTTTTTGAAGTTCATCGCAGTCTGCTTTGGTTTTAACTATCTTGAGCAGTTTAGTATCACCTGCAAACTTTGCCACCTCACTGTTTACCCCTTTCTCCAGATCATTTATAAATAAGTTGAATAGGATTGGTCAGAGGACTGACCCTTGGGGAACACCACTAGTTACCCCTCTCCATTCTGAGAATTTACCATTAATTCCTACCCTTTGTTCCCGGTCTTTTAACCAGTTCTCAATCCATGAAAGGACCTTCCCTTTTATCCCTTGACAACTTAATTTATGTAAGAGCCTTTGATGAGAGACCTTGTCAAAGGCTTTCTGGAAATCTAAGTACACTATGTCCACTGGATCCCCCTTGTCCATATGTTTGTTGACCCCTTCAAAGAACTCTAATAGATTAGTAAGACACGATTTCCCTTTACAAAAACCATGTTGACTATTGCTCAACAGTTTATGTTTTTCTATGTGTCTGACAATTTTATTCTTAACTATTGTTTTGACTAATTTGCCTGGTACCGACGTTAGACTTACTGATCTGTAATTGCCTGGATCACCTCTAGAGCCATTTTTAAATATTGGCGTTACGTTAGCTAACTTCCAGTGATAAAGTGGGTCGTAACTAGGGTGACCAGATGTCCCGATTTTATAGGGACAGTCCCGATTTTTGGGTCTTTTTCTTATATAGGCTCCTATTACCCCCCACCCCCGTCCTGATTTTTCACATTTGCTGTCTGGTCACCCTAGTCGTAACCCACGAAAGCTTATGCCCAAATACATTTGTTAGTCTCTAAGGTGCCACAAGGACTCCTCGGGTTTTTTTCTTATACAGATTAACACGGCTACCTCTCTGAAACCTGTCTCCCTGTCCAGTGGATGTTTTGCCTCTGTGCTGAAACGCCAAACAGCATCTGCGTCGGTGCCGATTGTGAGGGTGGATTAGGCGATGTGGTGCCAGTTCCCTATGAAATAGACCAAGACCCAGCAGCTCACTTCACACAAGTCACCAGACGTCCATGTATCATTGTCCTGTGCTATTATTGACCGACTGTACCAGTGCTCCAGCAGTGAAAGCCAGGGGTGTGCCAATGCCCAGCCACTTCTCTGTAACAGAAAGCTTTTTGAAGGATCATTGGATTATATTTGTCCTTCTAGCTGCTTTGATTTCTGGGTTTGATACCTTAATATCTCCCCTGCATTTCCCCAGAATCTTTTGTACAAATTATTGCTGGGAACATTTGTATTCTGCTTTTCGATAAGGTTGATATCTTTTTCTTTTTTTAAACACTTCCAAAATTAATGAAAGACTAAATATATAAATTACAAGGTCGCAGAGGGCACAGGGATGGGTGCAGTATAAGAACCTGACTAGAGCAGGAGGGATCACACCCCTGCTGTGGTAACACCTGCCGGAGGGGTTGCAGCTGGAGGAAATCTCCAGGGGGCTCCCGTACAGGAATACACTTCACACAGCTCTGTCAGTGGGTGGGGGCTGCTCTCTCACAGACTGAGCCAGAGACTTGCCCCAAAACTGGCCGGTGCTGAGGGACCAGCAGGAAGTCAGAAGGCCCTAAGCCCCAGGCAGTGCCCATGGCCATCCCTGGGAAACACAGCATGTAGGGAGCAGCACTAGCAGGAAGTCCCCTGTGATCACAGCTGCCCCTGGGGAACCCCATAAAGGGGGATCCCCACCATGAATGGGAAGGTGCAGAAAATATCATACAGCCCCAGGTGATATTGCCTTTTCCAATGAATCTCCACTAGGCTGAGGGAGGGACAATGGGTGTCCCCAGCTCTGGCCCATCCATTCCCCTCACCATCTGCTGTAGGATCCATGGAGCACACTCTGCATGGGGGTCAGTGTCACAGAGACCTCTGAGCCCATTCACATGGGAGCCAGGGGACCCTGGTGCAGAGGTTTCCTGTGAGAGCAGATCTGGGCAGGAGGACATGAGTCACCTCTGTATTTGGTAACTTTTCTTCACACCAGTTTGTGCTGAAAGACTCCTTGTCTCTGGAGGCAGGAATTGTTGTAACCTTCAGACTTTACAGCAATAAACAATACGGGTAGCACCATAAAACGTTCCCTTATCAGGTCAACGGTTGCTTGTGATGGCCAGTGACACATTAACTGTCTGGCTCTTGGGAAGTTTCATTCTTAAAAAGAGAAGGAAGAGAAGTTAGAAAAGTTCATCTAACGTTGAACAATGTAACAATAGCAGCAGATACTGGCTCACACGGGACAGGGATAAGGGTACAGAACCCCTCATGGGGCAAACTCTCACCCTGCCCCAATAGCCCCCTCTCCTGCTGCCATCCACCCACCCCTTCTGCCCGCTCCCAGTGTCCCACCCTTCTCTTATCTTAGCCTGTTCCCTTCTGTCCTTGGCAGATCCAGCTTCATGATCCCCCCACGTGGTCTGTCTGTTCCTGAGGCTGGGAGGGTGAATCAATGCTCCTCAGCTCATGCTTCAAACCTGTGAGCCCCCATCCCGCTCCCATTGGGTGAATGGTTAAAAGCCCCACTGACATCAGTGGGAGCTGCAGCCAGGCCCCATGTGGGGACCTCCCATGCGATTGCCTTGGCTCAGTATCACACATGGGAGCAGAGAGATGTCGGGGCAAAATCCAGTCATCTTAGCCTGTTTGCCCCCAAAATCCAGTCACCTCAGCCTGCTCTCCTCCTTCTACAAGGGCAGAACCAGGCTTTTAAACCTGGTGATTACATGGGGATGTCCCCTCCACACTGTGTTTACACCATATAACCAGCTCAGTGAGATGCAGGTTACTCCCCAGTGTGGAAATACCCTGATTGCCAAGCAGGAGGACACGAGACCTTCACCGGCTGCTATTTCTCCCAGTGCCTGGTAAATAATTTGCCTGGCTGATCTGACCCCACCCAGTGCAAAGAAATACTCAGACTGAACTTTCTCCTCATCCTGTGTCATTTGTGACCCGATTACAATCTGTGACCCTGTTTAACAGCAGGAAAAGGGAGGAGGTGGCGAAGGAAGGAGGGCAGACAATGAGTAGAGAGGTGTAAAAGCTGAATATACTCTGTGGCTCGGGACCAGAGACGGCTGCATAGCTCACATTCACCAGTGAGTTAAAAGTGCACTGAGATTTCAGGAGAGGCGGGAATATCACAAAGCTGATGTAGGCAGTCAGGGTTATGGAAGTTTTGGAAATTTCTGCCATTGTAAATGCTACAGAACACTAAGGATTCAAAGCCCCTCCCATTTCCAACCTCTCTTTGCTTTCTAGGGCAAGCATTGACCACATTCTCCTGGTCTTTAGACAGTGTAAAGTGGAGAACATTTAGGCCCTGAACTGTCCTTGCATGCAGTGAAGGGACTCTGCAGACCGGCAATACAGACTTGCACAACTGATACTAAATTCTATGTTGGAAAAGTCAAGCAGATTTTGCTACCAGTAGCAGTTGCTGACTTCCATGGTGTCCTGTCACAATTTGCTACACCTCCCTCCTTTCTAATTGCTCTACAGCTAGTAAATTATAACAAATGAGGGTACACCTCTCAATTTTTTACCATTCCCATCCTCTGGCCCCATGGTAGCAAATTGTGACAGGGCTTCAACCATCTGTCACAATTTGCTATCTCTCATCTCTGTCGTCTCCAGGGGTAGCTAATTGTGACGGATTGGGTCAGGTAGCTCCAGTTCACATAGAGGATGATCCTCTGGGCTCCTGATTCCTTCATTGGCCTGCCTTCCCTGTCAATCAGGTTGACCTGGAGAACTTGGTGTCTCCCCATTTGCCCTGGGGACTGCCAGTCTTAGGATCTTAATTTCTCTTCAGCCTTTCCCCTTTCTTTCAGGAGAGTGCCAAATCTCCACTAAGCTTCAATACAGGGCCAACAACCCCCGTACATTCCCCCTTTCTGCCACATCCAGAATGTCCACATCAGCACATCCAGGTCCCACATTAACAACATTTACAAGCATTTTATATATATAAACATTTAACATGTTTAACATTCTATGTCCACTTCTTTATCTTACACATGATAACATTCACTAATACAATGCACAAAACCAATAACATAATCATCTGTAAATGTAACGGGTGGTTCACCTTTCTTAGTTCCCTGGAACCATCTTAACACTAGTGGTTTATTACCCATATTTTCTATTCCCTGTCCCCGAGTAACACCGGGTCAATTTGAGGGATCTGGCCATTTTCATCAGGCTTTGGGTTTGCTCTACTCTGTTCCCCTTGGGATTCAGTTTATGTGACTAGAACCACACTCACACTGGTATCAGTCTCCTCGAGGTATGCTGATTTGTGCCTCCTATGGTCCCTAATCGGACTAAGAGTGCAATTTTTTAGCTGGTCCCTAGGCACTACTCTCTCAGGACCTCCTCCTCCAGGCCGGATAGTGTAAACTGGCAGATCAGGGTTGTTGTGAGCAAGTACAATGTGGAGATTTGACTCCCACTTGTCCTGTATTTTATTACATCACCAGTGTCTATGGTTACAAACTAGGACACTGTCAGCAGGTCTGATGAGAGCCCCACTGGTCTTGTGATCAGAAATCCTCTTCCTACTTTGGGCTGTGTCTTGAGTTGTGCTGGGAGCAACTTCACAGGTTGTCTTCAGCCTGTCATGGTGACCTGATTGTTCCAGGGCCATACTGTCCTCTGGGGTCCTGTTTCTTGGGGAGAGCCAACAGCTGCATGGGGCCCCTATATTCAACACTGCCCCCACATTTTCCACAGGCTGGGTTCATCATGTAAGATAACTCGCTGCTGAGGGTGACCTGGGAAGCAAGGGAGGGTCTTCTGCAACAATGCGGCTTCTGCCCTGGCCCTTATGTGGCTTGTCTGTATGCAGCAATGGTCCCCCCGCCCCTCACGGCACAGTGACGTGGGTATGTTACCCTTACTGGGACAAGGAGCTGGTTGCTCTGCCAAGGAACCTGCGCAAGTGGATTGTCCAGCTTCTGCATGAGGCCTTCAATGAGATCACCGAGGCTGATTACCGCGATGTGAGAGAGCACATCAATGCCCTATTCCGCATCTAGGCACGTACGCAGCCCCAAGTCTTCTTTCTGCAACCCTCCTTGCCCCACAGCCGGCACCCAACAACTCCCTTCTCAAAATAAAAGTCACTTACTGGGTGCCTCCGTTGCTGTTTGTTCTTCCCCAAGCACCATCTGCTGCGACTGGCTACCTTCCTCCGGTCTTGAAAACAACTCCTGGCTGCATGCATCTATGAATGCTGGGCTGTCCTCTGGCTCTGGGGCCCCCCTCCTCCTCAGCACCCTTGCTCCCACTTTCCTCCTCCTGGCTCGATGCACTCTGGGCTGGCACGGCCTCTGAAGTGTCCATGGTGCTCTTCAGAGTGGAGGTGGGGTCGCCCCCAAGTATCACATCCAGCTCTGTGTAGAAACGGCAGGTCGCGAAGGCAGCACCAGAGTGGTGGTTTGCCTCCCATGCCTTGTGATAGGCATTCCACAGATCCTTCACTTTAACCCTGCACTGCAGTGTGTCCCAGTCATGGTCCCTTTCAATAATGACCCTTGATATCTGCCCATAGGTATCGTAATTCCTACAGCTGGAGCACAACTGGGACTGGACAGCCTCCTCTCCCCAAACGCTGATGAGGTCCAGCACCTCACCATTGCTCCATACTGGGGATCGCCTGGTGCGTGAGGCATGGTCACCTGGAAAGATGCGCAGAGAGCACTCCATGCCTTGCTGAGCAAACAGGAAGGGATTTTTCAAAATTCCCAGAGAATTTGAAGGGCGGATCTGACAGTTGGTCACCTGAGGCCAGGGCAGTAGAGTTCAAACTGATGACCAGAGTGGTTCGAAGAGGCATTGTGGGACACGTCCCGGAGCCGGTCAGAGCACACTAATAGACCAGGGCATCCACACTGGCACCGCAGCACTCCAGCCAGGGAGCAGCAAGCGTTATGCTTCTCATGGAGGTGGATTACCAGGAGCGCTCCAGCCGCGGAGTCGGGGCGCTCTACGTGCTTTGCCAGTGTGGACACCTCAGGAGTTACGGCGCCCGGGGCTGATTTAGTGCGCTCCAACTTGCAAGTGTAGGCAAGGCCTACGGTTAATTTTGTCAGGCCCTGCCTACCTGAATACATCTAAATCATCTAAATATTCTTTAACCTGTTCTTTCCCTATTTTGGCTGGCCAGGGGCTCAGACAATCTGCTGTATTTTGGTTGCACAAGAAAACTCATCAATTACCCCAGGTCTCTAGCTGAGACTCTGTGCAGCGCCCAGCCCTGCCACACCCCTCACCAGCAGGTAAGTGTGAAACTTCCTTTTCTTCACCCACAGGAGACGGAAGCCTTGGAGGACGGTGGCTTTACATGCAATTTCTTTTTATTTTACTGATTCTCAGAGAGCAGGAGAAACAGGGCAGAGCTGAGTGTCACCTGCCAAAGTAAGAGGGTCGGCTCCAAATCTGTCACTCACTGGCACTGCTGGGGATGTTTCTTTAAGAGGACTTTGATCCTTGTACTCTACTCAGCATGTGACAAGGATTCCTGTTACGATAACTTCCCAGCTATCTTGTTACTTTCATTTCTGAAGCTGGTGGGAGCAGCAGAAACAGGCAGCGATTCCATTCAGTTACAAATGCAGTAAATTAACAACAGAAACAAATGAACAGGACAGAGTCAAACTCCTTGGCTCTGTATCTCCTGTGCTGAATGGACGAAACCGCCTCAGCAAAGGGAGGTTTCTCAGGAACTCTCCCTAGGGAATGGCTGTGGATGCTAGAAAAACTGAGAACTTCCCAAGGACCCTGAAGCTGCTTGGAAGTGTCCCCGCGGGACTCAGCAGGTAAGGGGGCTTCCATCCCTAGAACTACAGACTAACTTGCTATTTCCTCATCCACACACACACTCAGATGAGCTGTCAGTGTCACAGGGCCCATCTCCCAGTTTTGTCAGGAGTAAACTGCCACTCCCATACTTTGAGTGTAAATTTGGCTGCAGAAACGCACCCACATGATGATCTGTCATGAATATAGGGGGAAGGTAGCAACCTTTATGTATACCAGCCCATTCAGTTAGCTATAAAGACCTTCTTAGCTGTGTTCTGAATTGCTTTACCTGTAAAGGGTTAACTGTTTCCCTGAAGATGCTTAGAAAAAACCCACAAACAAGGGAGGAGTTGACAGAGAGCTGAGACCCAATGAAAATCAAAGATACATTCAAATTGGGGGAAACAGTTTCCTTTTCTCAGCAGTCTTTGGTTTTGGTCTGGATCTTCTCTCTCAGAACTGAGAGGAAGTCAGCAGGTACAAAATCTCCTAATTCCATACCTGGAATAATCCATCTAAAATCACAGAAATGTCAGTAGGGTAAAAAAGGTTTAGATAAATGCGATTAGGCTATTTGTTTGTTGGGCTTGTGTTTTCTCTGTGCTTTTATAGGATTTTTTCATCTTTTTTTTTGGTAACCAAAGCTGAGCCCAGAGAGGAATTCTCTGTGTGTATTAAATTCTAGCACTCTGTAAAATCTATTATCATCGTGATTTTTTCAGATGTGGTTCTTTATTTTGTTCTTATAATAAAATTTACTTTTTTAAAAGAATCCTTTGATTCCAAAGTCCTTAAAACAAAGGGTTTATCTGTGCTCACCTTGATAAGGCAACTGGTTGGTATTTTATTCTCAAGCCTCCCCAGGAAAGGGGGTGAAGGGCTTGGGAGAATATTTTGGGGGGGATAGGGATTCCAAGTGATCCTTCCCTGAATATTTTGTATAAATCACTTGGTGGTGGCAGCGATACCTGTCCAAGGCAGAGGACTCTGTACCTTGGAGGAGTTTTAACCTAAGCTGGTAAAATATACGCTTAGGGGATCTTTCATGCGGGCCCCCACCTTCTGCACTTGAAGTGCCAGAGTGGGGAATTTTAGCCTTGGCATGATCAGTAAGTATTTGGTTTTGGTAACACCACAGTGTGCTTAGTCCATTCCAGTCACACAATGAGGCAGAGTCTCTACCCCACAAAGTTTCTAGCCTGAAGATTGAGAGAAGGTTGGGTATAGACCAGACCCTGTGAATCTGTGGATCCTTGGCAATGCTGCCAGGTGTGTGTGAGAGCTTTTGCCCAGCGTTGTGTTTTTAATATCCATGTCACTGCACTGAGATAACAGAACAAGGCAGCGACAGCTGAAGAGGGAGAATCCTTGGACCAGATTTGGTCAGCTCTGTGCATGGAGTGGTTACAAGTAACGAGGCATAAAAGTCAGAATTGGTTACAAGAAAATAAAAGTAAAATGCAATTAACACATAATTTAACAAGCTAAGTGAAGTCAAAGCAAAAGTCTCTCTCACCACATATTCCAGCAGTCTTACAGGCTGAATTCCTTTCAGTCAGAATCCCTCCCCGCAGTCCAGTGCTGCTTCCTTTGCTTGTCAGGTGTTGTCAATGCTGTGGGTAGAGAGGAAGGGAGAGAGAGAGAAAAATTGTATAGGAAGGGAGAGCGAATGCCTCAAGTTCTCTCCATTTGATTTTGTCGGTACCTGACTGAGACATTGGCTTGCCTTTTGTTATTGGACAACCAGTTTGTGACCTCTCTCTAGATTTGGAATATGTCTTAGTAACATCATACAGTAGAATCTTATAACTTTACTTACAATGTTGCTATGCATATTTTACCAGGACAATAATAATCAGCAAATTATGAGTTTTCAAATGATACCTCATGAGGCATACTTAGTACAAGATTTATCATAGTCCTATGAAAGGGATGAATATAGGGATTGAGACTGTTACAGGCATCATTGGTGCAATAAACTGGAAAGACTGCCTGGGTCACTGTGGGACTGACAGAGACATTGGAGGACTGTACCCCAGAAGGGGGAAAAGTGACCTAGCCGAAGAGCTAATTCTCAGGGTGACCAGGAGGGGGTGCCAGACAAGGGGTAAGTGGAGCATCCCATGACAGAGTGCTTAAAGAAAGATTCTGGGGAAGAAAAATTGGCCACTGGCCTGGGCTTCACCATCATACCTGCCACCCACAGCATCTCCTAGGATCCCAGCCTTTCTCACCTCAATCCTGAGAGATGTCCTGACCAGACCAGGACAGAGAGAGGGACCCTGATGGCATCACCACCTCCACAGGCTCCAGCTGAATCCCAAAGACCACCTGGGATGTGAGATTCTGAGTGTGTCTTTCTCTCTCTCCCACTGCCCCCACATGACCTTTTACTTCCCTACCTCATTTTTAATTTCTTATCTCTCTCCTTTTTCCTTCTGTCTAATAAGAGTCTGACTTAGCTGGTCAAGACTGCATATTTTGCAACACTGCTGTGTGCCTGTTAAAGCAAAGCCCTAAACAGCCTGCTGCTGGGAAAAAGTTGCCAGTTCTCAGCACCCAGGTCCCACCATGTGCTGGGCTTGTGTTTCTCCAGCAGTGAAATTGCAAGTGAGGGGCAGCGCCAGAGACAGAAGCTGCATTTTCTATCTTTGCTGGTCTTGTCTCTCCCCTTTTCTGTGTGTTTGTCTTGTTTTGTCTTCTTAGCAAATATGACTGGACATTATCAACAACAGCAACAACAACAGAGTCAGCCCATGTCCGTAACTTCTTCTCTTTTCCTCACAAAGCCGTTATTAACATGTCTGCCGTGTAGTTGTAGCTGTGTCAGTCCCAAGATATTAGAAACAGTTGGGGTGAGGTACATCTTTTATTGGATAAACTTCTGTTGGCGAGAGAGACAAGCTTTTGAAACACATGGAGCTATTCTTCAGGTCACCATCTTTATTCCCATAATTTATTACTATCTAAGAGACTGTCAGATAAGAGGCTTTTTCCTTTTAAAAACTCTTTCCAGCTAAAGGGAAAGGAAACAAGGGCTGTTGTTAAATGAAAGTCTAATTTAATATTTTATATTTAAAATGCTTTAACTGTTTTTCCTTCTTTTTCTATATCTTTAATAAAAGATTGAAAACATTTGTTATGGTGCATTTGCCATGGTGCTAAGCAGGCTGAGGTCTCTGTATACCAAGTCCAAGCACATTTTAACTGTTTAATGTTGAACAGTGACTGGGTCATGTTAACACCTTTGACTCTTTGGGCCCCTATGGGTACGTCCACACAGCAATAAAAGACTCACAGCAGTAAGTCTCAGAGTCTGGGTCAACAGAAAGTGTAGACGCACCCTATATTACAGCTAAATTTATCCAACACTCTTATTCCAGAAGACAATTGCATTGTTCCTGTTTACCCAATGCACAGCAGAAGTGGGCTAACACACAAACAAGGCATTCTTGCTCTGAAATTAGAGTGTCCACATATGGATTTATTCTGGAATAATCATTAACCTTAGCACAGGTGCAGCTCCAGGGAGCAAGCGCTAGTGCAGACGGGCTGCCAGCTACTGCTGGCATTTTAACCTCAATGATATTTGACCCTGCTTGGAGCTAGTGCAAACTAGAGCTATGGGGAGAATCCCTTCCCAACTCCATGCATTGCACACCAGGGTGGGCTCACTCTTGTGCCAGTCACTGCACGTCTGATTTTGTTTGTTTCTCCTGTTCCCAGACCCAGCTACAATGACAGGGAAGGTTCCCTCATTCTCCCCTGGCTCCATAGTGAGCTCCGCTCTGCCTAGCTACATCGCTCTCTGCCTCACTCTACAGGTTCACAAGCTGGTGTCAGGTAGGAGCTCTGGCTTCCTCACTGGGTTTGCTGCCTGTTCTCACACAGAGCTCTGCTGCCCTGCAGCTCCTCGCACATACAGAAACAAGTGACCATGTCACCCCTTCCAGGGTCACCCCCACTGGACACCCCCACAGCTCAGGGTACACCCAGAATATCCCTCCTCCTAATGCTCTCTGGTGGTCTCCTGCCAGCCAACCCCCTGGGTGAAAACTCCCATTGACTTCAGTGGGGCTTGGATTTCTTCCTGGATTTGGTGTCTCCACTTCCCTTATGGTCCTTGCTTTAATCTAGCACCAGCCTCCTCTCTGCCCCTTCCTGCTAGCGTGAGAGTGTCCCCCCCCCCCCCCCCCGTCTCCTCCTGCTACCTGGCACATTCACTGACAAAAACCTTCATTGACACAGAGCCATGGTTACCGGGGGTTTCACCTGCCCTTCCAGAGCATTGAGTTCAGCAAAACTCAAACTGCTGAAAACCAGGACATATGGAGGTAAAGCACACACCAACGCAACCTTAACTCTGCCTCCTCCCCAGAGCCTGCACTAGCCACTGGGAATTACCTGCATGCATCCAGCTGCAGTCACTGTGTTAGGTGTAGCTGAACTGAATGGTGGAGACATTAGCTGGAGCAGCTTGGTGGAGCTGTCACTGTGATGCAAAGTGATCTGAGTCAGAGCTCCCCCAGGCATGTGAGGAAAGGAGAGAGGTGCATGTCTACCGTGAGGGATCCAGTATCCCCCATTTCAGCCCTGAGCTGTGTAGTTGTGTCAGTAACAGGCTTCAGGGGTCTGTTTGCCCCGGGATTGTCTGTGTGTTCAGTGATGGGTAAGGAACATATAGTGCTAGATGGAATCCTGGGAATGAGGGTGAAAGGGCTGTTAAAGGGGGCGACGGGCTTGTAAAAAGTAACAAGTGTGGGGCTGTTCCTGGGCAGTAGCTCAGTGTAGAACAGGGTCGGTAGCTCCTGTTCAGTGCAGGTCCCCTAAAAACAAGTTTTCCCTTAGCAAGGAGAAGGCGTTTGACTCTGCTACAGTTGTCATATGCCCTGATCCCTGAGTGATGTGCCTTATCTGCGCAGGCAGAGTGCAGGTCTGTGTGCAGTGGATGTATTGCAGGGATCGGCAACCTTTGGCACGCGGCTCGCCAGGGTAAGCCCCCTGGCGGGCCGGGCTGGTTTATTTACCTGCCGCATCCGCGGGTTTGGCCAATCGCGGCTCCCACTGGCTGCGGTTCACCGCTTCAGGCCAATGGGGGCTGTGGGAAGCGGCGCAGGCCGAGGGATGTGCTGGCCGTTGCTTCCCGCTGCCCCCATTGGCCTGGAGCGGCGAACCGCGGCCAGTGGGAGCCGCGATTGGCCAAACCTGCGGACGCGGCAGGTAAACAAACTAGCCTGGCCCGCCAGGGTGCTTACCCTGGTGAGCCACGTGCCGAAAGTTGCCGATCCCTGGTGTATTGGATCATCTCTCAGAGAGGACAGAGTTAATGTTGCTTTGGCCTGTACCTTAACTTTGTATTTGCTGGTGTTCAGAGGCCTGAGTTTTGCTGAACTGTTTTCTGGAAGGACCTGAGATACCTCTGGGAACCTTAACTCTTCATTAGCAAAGATTGTTGTCAGTGTCTTTCCTAGTTCCTTGAACAGAAAGAGGACTCCTTGTAGTAGACATTAATGGTCATTTAGGCAGTTGTAGTTCTCACTTAGATTTGCAGTTGATGCATGACTGTGGCTAGATAATAACACAAAGCCCTAACTTTTATATAGTGCTTTTCAACAGTAGAGCTCTAGGAACTTTATTCACTATACCCATTTTAAAGATGGGGAAACTGAGGCACAGAGCAGTGAAGAGGCTTGCCCAAGCTCACCCAGCAGGCCAGTGGCAGAGCCAGACTAGTCCTAGTCCAGTGGTCTCTCCACTAGGCCACATGGTTGCTATGCCATTCTTCAGCACTCCTCGCCCTGCCTGTATATTTTATTACAGTGCAATGGGGATAATGGGGTTGTGCTTTGAAGGGTTTAGAGTGTGTAGATGCTAACAGGGCTGATGCAAGAAATCTGAGACACAGTTCATGTCCCAGCATCTCAACAGTTCCCTGGTGCTTACAGTAACTATAAATGAGAGAGAAAACTACTGAGTCTGACTCCTTCTCCATCCTCTGCTCCACCATCCCTCACAACATGTAGCCGCCCCTTTCCCCTCCAACATTCCAACTCTCCCTCCCCTTCCCTCACCACAAAGCCATCAGTTAGCACTGTAGAAGCCTTTAATATGTAAGATGTTGCTCCTTGCTGTCTCCAGATGGGGTAGACGTACCTGCGCTAGCTCTGATCAAGCTGTCGTGCTATAAATGGCAGAGTAGCCACAGTGGCACGAGCAGCCTCCCTGAATATGTACCTAGGGTCCCGGGGAGCTAGCCCATCCCCCCGCTCACATCACCACGGCTACACTTTCTCATGCTAGCTCAGTCAAAGCTAGTGGGTGCATGTCTCCCCACACTGGAAATTACAGCTCCAGCTCCCACTGTAGACATCCCCATCCAATGTTACCAGCTTGCAGAATTTTATCACAAGTCTCATGACATTTGATGTGTTTCTTAAAGCCACAGCCCCTGGAGGCCTGTGATTAGGTGAGAATCTCAGCTTTCATTTTGTTATAAAGTAAGTTTCTGTCCCTTGTAGTTACAGATAAATGCTTGGAAATGTGACCCAAGGCAACTTTAAAGGTTCAGAAATCAGAAATCAGAAGACAAAGAACAACCCCAATTTTATGATTTTTTCAAAAATCTCTTTATTTTTAAGCCAATCTCACGATTTGGGTGGGGGGTCTGACTTGGAAATACGTATCCTGCTGCATGTACATTCCTATGTGACTTGGTTCCTCTCCACTTTAATTTTCTTTTCCCCCTGACTCATTTCACAGCACAGTTCACAGTGACTGGACCTGACCATCCAATCACTGCCTCCCTAGGTGGGGAGGCTGTCCTGTCCTGCCACCTCTCCCCCAGGATGAGTGCTGAGAACATGGAGGTGAGATGGTTACGATCCCAGGACTCTGAAGTCGTGCACCTGTACCGTGATGGGCAGGATCAGTACGGAGAGCAGATGCCGGAATATAGAGGAAGAACTGAGCTCTTGAGAGATGACATCACCAGTGGGAGAGTTTTCCTGAGAATACACAATATCCAACCCTCCGACGATGGGCCGTACAAGTGTTTTTTTCAGTCCGGTGTCTCTTATGAAGATGCTTTATTGGAACTACAGGTGGCAGGTCAGTAACTCATTGTGATACTTTGACGGCTTCAAAAGGGTAATAAGTGGAGTCTGAGGGGTGATTGTGAGATGACACCTGATTTGTCTCATAGTGGGGCAGTAGCTCTGCTCTGGTTAAGGTTTATTCTAGTTCACTGTTTAACAGCCGTTTTGTCTAAGGGCTCTAAAATCCACACGAATACTCAGATTGTCTTGAAAATTGCTGTGACACATTGGAGTCTGGGACAGGGTTAGTGGGCTAAATTTGAGGTCATTAGAGCAAGGAATTAATGAGATACACAAACACCCCTAACAAGTTAGGTGATATTGGCGTGTTGTGGTTATTACAAATTTTTTGTGCACACCTGGGACCAGACAATAGCTGATTCTCCCCATGCTGATGTCACCAGCTGGGATTGATCTTGGCTTGTGTCTGGCACCCACAGGGTACCAGTGGTTGCTACTCAGAGTCCTGTAGCCCAGCACCTGGTATAAGAATGGGAGAATTGAGGAATTCCCCCCCACCCACCAGGACAGGGGAAGGCAGGAGGCCTGATACCTGAAGGTGCTGCCAGAGAGACCAGCAAGGGCACATGTGTAGCTAGGTCTGTAACCAGGACATGAGGTTTAGGTCAGATGCAGCAAACACCAGACTGCTGACAGTCCCTATGGCAAGAAGACACCTCTGTGCACTTCTACTGGCACAGCCTACAGACCTCAGCAGTGAAATGAGACATATGTGATAATCCCTCAAGGTACATGCACCTCTCCTCATATCGCAGTGACAGCTCTGCCAGCCTGCTTGAATTATTCCCTTCCCCAGTCACTACAGCGACTCCGAACACAGTCTCCGTCAAGCCTGTGTATTATGGAACCACCCTCACTGAACCGTTCCCAGTGCTTATTGCCAGTCCCAGGAGGTAGAGTTAAGGTGGCAGGGCTGGAGCGGTGTATGCCGTTATTTTGTATCTCTTGGGTTTCAAGAGTTTAAGTTTAGCTGCTTTTTGCATTTTGGAAATGCACAAAGGCAAGCCCTGCTGGGCAGCCTTACTTCTGCATTGGCAAGTAGTTTATGGGCATTAATATGTAACTATAGACCCCTCGTGGCCAAGATGGAGTCTGCTCTCCAGAGCGGCTCCAGCCAAGAACAGGCACACACTGGAGCACAGCAGGTAACTCCCTTCTACCCCAGGGAACAGGGTTAACTGAGACTCCTCATAAATCTAGACACAATCTTATCATGACATCCATACAGCAAATACTTTACAAACAGCACCAACAAAATTACCATCAAACATACAGATTTCTTTAGTACCAAACAGTTCACAGGCCACACACCCTATGCATTTAAAACATACACTGCTGATTTGGCATTAATGACACCACATTGCTCTGAGTTGAAGAAGCAGCAAGCACCCAGTTCATCCAAAAAGCTGGTATCCGTCTCTTTGTGAATATCTTCTCGATGCAATCAGTTAAAGCAGGCCTGTGAGTGAGTATCAGCACTCAGGGCAGAGATCTTCACCTCCCCTCTGGGTCTAACTGAAGACTTTGGTACTTTTTTTCTTTATATTGGGAGTGGAATTGTCTCCCACTCTTGGAGATACCTTACTGAGCATACTGCAAGAGTTCATTAACTTTTTCCTTTGTTCACCCATGTTACCTGCACACTCTAGGACACCCCACCCTTATCCAATTCCTAGGGCTTAGGGCATACTCTTCTGTGGGTTTGCGGGGTCTTTTACCAGTGAAAGAGTCTTATACAGTAATATCCGTATCCTCTATTTATTAACAATTACCAAGCATAATACACACACTAAGCATACAATGCTATGCTCACCAATCCTGATCAGGCAGGCGGACTTTCCCTGTTGGCCAGGCCAGGTCAGTCTCATCTGGATTCTGGTTGCTGCCCATCACAGTCATGCAGAAGATTCATACCAGCTCTGATCTTAGGCTGTGTCTTACAGGTGAGTTCTTCTCCTTCCAGGTCTTTTCTTCTTATTCTTCTTCTGTTCCTTCTGCTGGTCTCCTTGGACCCCAGGTTACATAGTGAAGCTTGAGTCCTGCTTAGCTTAACCAATCATTTTACTAAAATATTACAAAATATTCTTTGATCAATCCTAACATACCGTGAAACAATTCTTTAACCAATCATAGCCCACCACCTTAGTTGATTTAAATCTTGCAAAATTAGTTACGCAACAGACAGAAACAATCAAAGAACAAAACAGAAACCATACAGATAAACAATAGAGAAGTAGGGACAATAAAGGCAAAACAATAACGAAGTGGAGGTTTCACACCCACAACTATTGATAAGTGATTCCTTGCCAGACAGAATGCCATCAGGCAAAGTTTTCTTTAAACGTCTTGAGGGATTCTTTGCTTATCTGGTGCTGGTGGGTACTATTAGGACAGGATCACCTCCTTAACAGCTCGATATTACATTGTTTTGATGTAATTGGGGGGAGGGATAGCTCAGTGAGCCCACGGTTGTGAGTTCAATCCTTGAGGGGGCCACTTAGGGATCTGGGGCAAAATCAGTACTTGGTCCTGCTAGTGAAGGCAGGGGGCTGGACTTGATGACCTTTCAAGGTCCCTTCCAGTTCTAGGAGATGGGATATCTCCATTAATTTAATTTAGATGGAATGTGAGGATGGGACTTTCTGCTTCTTGGCTCATGGCTGCTGCTCTCCTAATGTGGCTGCAGAAAAAAGTCCCCAGACCTTACACTTGCTAATCCCTGACTAGCTGGAATCAGTGAACTGTTAAAAAGGAACAGACACTGAAGCATTGGGGATGGGATGGGGGGTTACATATAATGTCCACCATAGGCCCTTTAACCTCAGTTCTTGTCTATGGCTCTTGGGCATTTCCCATGAGTCTGTCAGACCAAAGCCTTGTGAGTCACACCCCGGCTGGGAGAGCACTCCATAGCCTATGCTCTTCTGGGCAAAAATCCCACGGGGAAGGCTCCAGACACCCGTCCCTTCTCTGTCTCTCCTGGGAGGTTGTTTCCCTCTCTAGGCTGGTCTGTGTGAAATTTCCAAACAACCTAAGGGCCTCTCTGCACACACACTGACACCACAATAGTGAAATCTCTTTGAATTCACACCTGGTTAAGGTACAGGACTCTTGCTTCGGATTAAGATAATTTTATTTCAGTTTAGCTTGTCAGTACTAAAAAAAACCCCAAGTGTGATCTGGTGTGGGAGGTGTGACCTTAACCCATCATTTCCTTCTATCTAGTGTTTGTGTTTCTGTTTTGCTGAGTGTATTTCCTGGCTTTCGGAGGTACCAGTTTTCTGCTACCCACTTCTGCATTCTGGAAGGGTACAAGGCCCTGCCAACACAACCCAAACTCCCCTATTACAAGGTTTTTTATTTGTGAATTATTGTAAGGCTTGTCTACACATACATGTGCACTGTTTTCGATGAACTAGTGCAAACCTCTGTGTAGATACTTACATGGGTTTGGAAATGGCTTATATTGCTTTAGCTTGAGTCAATTCCTTCTTGATTTAAGAGTGTCCACACAGGGTTTTGCCCTGGATTAACTAAACCAGTTTAACTAAACTGGAGCAAGTTTGTGCATAGAAAAGCCCTGACATTAACATTTATTTTACTGTATATCAAATAAGAATCTGACCAGATCAACTGACCATCCATACTTATGAACTCTCAGTCAATTATTAGTTTAATAGGAAATGGCTTTTGATAACAGTGTAATAAAACTTTTGGCTCTTTACTGGGCACTGTAGGATTATCACAAGTTCATTTATTTCTTCTGTAGGTTTGGGCTCTGATCCTGTCATCTCTGTGGAGGGACATCAGGACGGAGGGATCCGGGTGGTGTGTCGATCATCCGGATGGAACTCACAGCCCGAGGCTCAGTGGAGAGCTCTCAAGGGGCAGATCTTACCATCGGCCTCTGAAAACATTGCCCAGGAGGCCAATGGCCTGTTTCAAGCAGAGATTGCCATTGTTATAACAGAAGAGTCCAACCAGAAAGTGTCCTGCTCTGTCAGGAACCCCCAACTTGACCAGGAGAGAAAGACAGCGATTTCCCTAGCAGGTCAGTGCCTGTCCATGCCGCCCATGGATAGACTGAGTCACTGCAGACATGGGCGGAGAGTATTTATCACTGTGTCTCCTATTTATTGGCCTGAACCTTCAAGGTGCTGAGCACGTCTTGAAAAGTCCTGAGCAACCTCAGTTCTCTTTGGATATGTCTACACTGCAGTTAGACACCTGCTGGTGCCCTGTGCCAGCTGGCTCAGGCTAAGGGGCTTAGGCTAAGGGACTGTTAAATAGCAGTGTAGACATTTGGGCTTGGGCTGGAGACTGGGCTCTAGGACCCTCTAAGGTGGGGGAGTCCCAGAGCGCAGGCTTTAGCCTCAGCCCGAATGCCTACACTGCAATTAAAAAGCCCCTTAGCCCAAGCCCAGTGAGCCTGAATCATTTAGCATGGGCCAGCTGCAGGTGTCTAATTGCAGTGTAGACCAGGGGTCTCAAACACGTGGCCCACAGGCGGCTCACAGAGCTATTTCCTGCGGCCTGCCATAGGCACCAACTCCCCCCCACTCTCCTCCTCCCAGCGTGCCACGGCCCCGCTCCTCCACCTACCTCCCAGCGCTTCCTGCCACCAAACAGCTGTTTGGCAACACTTAGGACTTTCCAGGAGGGAGTGGGGATGCAGTGCGCTCAGGGGAGGAGGCGGAGAAGAGGCGGGGCAGGGGCAGGGATTTGGGGAAGGGGTTGGAATAGGGGCAGGGAGGGGGAGCATGAGCTGTATGCTATTCTGGTTTATGCATCATCAACAGAACTTTTGACTATGAGTCTAATCCAACCCCCATTTAAGTCAATGACATTCTTTCCATTGATTTCAATGGGAGTTAGACAAGACCCTAAATTCCCAGAGCAGAATATAGTACTGGTGAAGAAGAGTAAGTGTTAAAACACTGCTGGACTGAAATTACAAGGTTCATTTGCAGACCTGTGTAAAGGGGTCCACTCACCACAGGAGCACCTCCTTGTGGGTACTCTACCCTTGTAGGCCTCTTGTAAGAATCCCTAATCCAGGATAGAACCAGAGGGTTTACTCTCCTCCTGACCTCCTCCTTGTCTCTAGCCAACTCCCTTTCCCTCTAGGAAGTGGTTGCAGACCTCCACCCTGTAGCATCCTTCCTGCTGTCACTTTCTGGCTTTATCATCCTAACTCAGGTCTTTCCCCTGCATCTTCATTAGTTCTTATCAATCCCTGGCTTCCCTCCAGCTGCAACATATAAGGTTAATTGGCCCTTTCTGGTCCACATTTACCCACTCAGGGCTTGTGTGGGATGGACACCCCATCACATGCTGACAGAATTTTTTTTAACTCATACAATTAACAAATTAACACTGCCAGCTAAGTGGCCAAAAATGAAATGACTGTCAAAATTAGCACTGACTTTTTGCATTACAGTTTTAAAAAAGTTAATGCATTGACTTTTAAGAGTATACTGTATTACTCTTCATTTTTTACTATACTGTTGTATCATTGTATGAAAAGGTTTCAGTGATGCAGCCCTCAGGTCAATGTATCAGTCCTCATGTGGCCCTCGTGGTGATTTGAGTTTGAGATCCCTGGTGTAGATGTACCCTTCAACTCCAGTAGGAGCTGAGGGTGTTTAGCACCTTGCAGGCTGGGACACCATTGGCCAGATTTTCATAATAGCTCAGTACCCAGCAATCATCCTTCTTCTCAGTAGGGGTGGGGGAGGGAACACTCCTTTGTTCTTGTGCTGTAGCGAGAACTGTGTTTGAATTGCAAGCTGTCACTTTAAGAGAGGGGGGTTTCCCGGTCCTGTTTGCAGGCTAGAGAGCTCTGTAGGAAAGCATGAGAGCAGAATCAGGGCTTGTCCGCAGGAACAGTTAGTTCGTGGCAAGCTGGGGTGTAAATCTGTCTCACATTAGCCTGCTGCACACTAACTGTCCTTATGGACCCTGCTACATGCACTAACGATTCCATAGTGCGCTTTGATCTGCCCCACTTTGAAACGGGAACAGGTCAAAGTGCACCAGGGAACTTTTAGTGCAGTGCAGCAGGGTGCACACAACCAGTTAGGGCACAGCAGGCTACTGCGAGGTGGATTTACACCCCAGCCTGCCGCACAATAACTGTGCCTATAGACGAGCCACCATAAAGCAAGTTGGGGTGAGTTGTGCCCACTGCCTTAGGGAGAAGCCCCCCCAGTCCACACTCTGTTTTGGGTTCTTGTGTCTTAAGGTTCTGGATTCTAAGCATAAAGTCATGTTATGCTGCAACCTTCCAGCAGGAGTATTTATGTTGGTATCTAACGTCTGTGTGTGCTGTGACCATCACAGTTCTCAGTGGGGGTGGGGGAGGGAATTCTCCTTTGTTCTCAGTGAGAGCTGCTGGGTGCAGAGTATTTATGAAAATCTGGGTAATAAAGTCATTTTTCCTGAACAGCACAAGAGAGCTCTGGATATGGTCTGAGCATCGCTACTTAGATTATATCTGAAAATACTAGCAATAAAAGTTGAGGCCCAAAATAGGCAGAAACAAATTGGGAGAAAAGGTTGTGATTTTATGTATTATTATCTACCAAATAACTTGGTTACTATCGAATGAATATTTCATCACTATAATAGTAAGCATGTTGTATTTGTGAAGCACTATTCATCTGAGGTCTCATAGTGCTACAATGTTGGTTAGTCTATGATATGCCCAGTATTACCTGATTGCTGTGTTCACAGCACACACACGGAGAGTTACAAACAAAACATAAATAATGTTCCCAAAAGGCTGCAATGTAGCACTGCTTTATTTCTAAGAATCCAGAACTCTAACATGCCACAGCCAAATACAGAGAGAGACAAAGCAGGCTGCTCCCTAAAGCAGAACCAAACCCACCCTGCTCTAGGCTAGCTCTTTGCAGACTGACTGCAGAGGACCCAGCTGCACGCTCCCTACAGAGCCCTTTAGCCTGCAAGCAGGACCAGGAATCCCCTCAGTATTTCAAGTGTCAGCTTGTAACTTTTACACAATTTTCAATACACCGCACTAATCATTTAGCAAAGAACCCTCTAGTCAGCCACTGCTCCAAGGCCCAGGGAAGAGGACTCCGGAGGAATTTTTACTCTGAATCTATAGGCTCAAGTTTTGTTTTTATTAAAATCCTGCATTAGCATATTTTGGTCCAGACACTCTCATGTAGCTGAGCCCCTGGGAGCACAGGAGAGTTGGGGGTGTCAGGAAGCTGGTCACAACTCTCTGATTCTGAGGGCCAGTCTGCACTGACTGCAGCCTTGGGATCACTTAGAGCAACCTAGGGAATGCTTGAATCTATGCCAGTGGGGGATAGGTGTAGCGTAATGGAGCTGCACCCTACCCGCTCCCTATCCCCAACACGCCCTCTCCCATTAATTAATCATGTTCAGTAACCAGGCTAAAGCTTGGGCTTCCATTGGCTTAATAATAAAGCACAGAGGCGCCACATCTCCCTGTGTATTTCCCTGTGAGACTCTTTTAACTAGTCACAGCGTCACCACTGCCACAGTGTCCTGCCTTCATTCTGCGCGTGTTTTCTCCCTAGTCAATGGCACTTTCTCTTGCAGAGCTGTTTTTCCCGAGGGTCAATCCCTGGACGGTGGCTCTGGGGGTGATCCTGCCTCTCCTGGCTGTTCTCACGGCCCTGGCCAGTTACTGCTTCTGGAGGCAACGCAGAGCAAAAGGTGATGTAATGAGAGGGGGTGAGGGGAACATGGTGAGAGACAGACAGAGATTTAAAACAAAACCAAAAGTAAAGAGACAGGGATTAAGGGGCTTTGATTCAGTGTTCGGAGGAGTTTCAGGCAGTGGGAGCTGGGCTGAGGGTGAAGAGGGAGCTGAAGAAATTATGATCATGTTTGAACCAAGAATTTTCAAGTGGTTTCAGCCCTTCAGGTCTCACTCCGGGATCCCAAGCAAATGTGTGACTCTGAACTGTTCCCTGGGGATCCGCACGGCTCTGTTTGAAACAGCATGTGGGGCTCAGTGAGCTGGGCTTGGAGCCCCGACATACGGAACTTGGCTGCTGGCAAGAAACACAGAACACAAAGTAGAAGAGGGGTTTGTTAGGGGTCAGTTCTGCCCCCCAGTCTGTGCTTGTGAGTAGGAGCTGTGGATGGGCAAAGCAGTGGCTGTGTAAATAGAAAGGTTAGCACTTATCTACACTCAGATTTGCTCTGCCTGAGATCCAAATATTTTATTAAAACTAGTGTTTGAAATCAAATTCACGTTACACAGGTTTAAAGAAAAGGCACTGTACATCTGGGGTCAAGCTTGGGTTATGAAAAATTAAAAGTCTTGGTTACAAAGCTGACGAGATACGTAAGGTACATAACAAGCATTGTCCCAGACTGAGGTGTGTGAGTTTTTAAGTGGTAGAGAATAAGTGTTCTCGGGTATGCCACCCATAGAGTGCATAGAGTCAGAGTCAGTAGCGGTAAAGTGGATTGGTACATGGGTGGAGTTTGTCCCTCGGTCCGTTGGTGTCTGGTGGGTCTTCTATAGACAGATACAGTCTGTCAGGGAAGGAAATGGGTTATTTCCCTGACTGTGTCCCTTGTCAACGGTCTGGTTCTGGTATTGTCGGTGTCCTGTGATGTGCTCAGTGTATATGTCCCAGGACCATCTGATGGCGTCGGATACCATGAGCTGCCGCATTAGCCGGGTGTAGTGCCGACCAACTCCACACGCTCTCAGCACCGGCTCGTTGTTGGGGTCCCATGTGCCCAGGGCTCTGATGATCAGGGCATGTATCTGGACCTCGTAGCCCTGGGCTCTCAGAGTGTCAGCCAGCAGGGTACATGGGGCAATGGACTCTCTATTGTAGCATAAGTGCTCAGCTGTAGTTTTTTCTCCAGTTGCAAAGGGCACAACTGCCCTGCAGTGATTTATATGTTTATAGAGATGCTGGAATTTTCACAGCTGCCTAAGGGGTCTGAATGTTCAATTTTTGTTTAAATTAATGGATACTGAGTGTGCAAACCCCCAAGGCAGCTGTGAAAGTCCCATCCAGAGGGTTTTCTCACCTGAAGGGCTGTGAAAATTATGTAGAAATGTATCAGTGTCGGAAGAATTGGGAAGAGGAAATGTCTGTTCCAGTGATTTCCCAGTGAGGATGGAAGCAGGTAATTCAGAGAAGCAGAGAGGAGCTGTGCTTTGTACTTGTGGAAGTTGGAACTGTATGTTGCACCTTTAGAACTGTCACCTACACACTCTGTCAGCACCAGGTGTGAACTGGTTTAGTTAGTGGCTTTAGTTAACAGATCCATTATGTGGGTTGAGTACAAGTTTAGGTGACAGGGATACACACATTTTGAGTTGTATGTAAAAGTCATGTATATGCCCAGAGAGAGAGAGAACTCTGTTGGGCTCATTTTGAAACACTAAACAATCAGACCAATTAACTGTCACTTCCTTGTTCCCTGGCCTTTCAGAGAATTCTCTGCACCAGCTGCACTGGTGAGCTGTGGCTAGGATGCTGTAATAATACAAACACACTCAGGACTTGCACAGCTGGTCTGAGACGCTGCTCACACTGGGCACAAAATGGTCTCACTCAGGCTGTGCTCAGCAGTGACTGACAGACATGACGCTACCTCCATTCCCTGCAGCGTTGGTACCCCAGGGCTGACACATCAAGGGGACGAGCTCCCAGTGGAAAGAGCTGATCTTAGAGGTGATATCTATAGGGGCCCATCCACACACCCCTCCCTGGCTCCTGCTGACCTGAGCACCCAGCTAAAGAAAGGTCTCTCCACCCTGTTCTTAGCTGGGACACCCCCATCTACCCAGGCCCTAAGACCAGGGGACAGGCACCTGCCACAGGGTCAGGAGTTGGCCTAGAATGGAGCCAATCAGACCCTGTCCCTTTCCCAGCCCAGGTCAGTGCCCCATTCCCATCGCTAACTTCCATCCTCCATCCCCCCGGTCAGGAGATGGTGGGGGGAGAGGGTCAGAAGGAGCTGGAGCTGTTCAGGGGATGGGCACAGTGGGGAGCAGACAAGGAACTGGACAAAAAAAGAGACCTTCTCCCCCCCCCCCCACTATCCTCCTCAATAGCCAGATTAGACAGGAGTGTGACAGGGCCCAGGCAGTGGGGATGCTGGCTGCAGGGATGTTGAGACAGATCTGTCTGTGTGTCCTGTTTGTCAGTCTGTCTGCCTCGCTTTCATTGGGGGAGGGTTTGAGCATTGGCCTGCTAAACCCAGGATTGTGAGTTCAATCCTTGAGGGGGCCATTTGGGGATTTAGTTGGGGATTGGTCCTGCTTTGAGCAGGGGGTTGGACTAGATGACCTCCTGAGGTCCCTTTCAACCCTATGAATCTATAGTTACAGCACAATTACGTTAATAGCAGGAACTGTGCCTTAAACATAATGGTGAAATCTCACCCTTTTCTCCCTCTAGAAACTCTGCGATCAGATAAGGAGAGCGAGAAAGGTCAGTGTCTGGGCCCATCACATTAGCTGGCAGTAGAGTTATCCCCATAAACACAACAGGGTGAAATCTTGCCAGCCATAATTAATCATTGGATCAATTGGAACAATTTACTGAGGGGCAGCGGGTGGAGCCCCCCTTTGGGGAAGCTAGCCCCAGCTCCACCTCTTTCACGCATGCCCTCCCTCCCCACAGCCAGAGCCCCGAGACCCCTGTCCCTCCCCCACATCTGGAGGAGCCTCAAGCGCCCCCTCCCTCGGCCGGAGGCCGACTGAAGCCCCGAGCCTTCTCCTCCCACCTGCCTGGAGCTGCCCCGGGTCAGTGGCAGCTGTGGTGTGCCCTCCCCAGACCACAAGCTGCCTGGGGAAAAACATCTCTCAGGTCTGGAAGAAGCTTTTGCTATGCCCCATGCAGGTTCCGGGGCGGCTGAGGAGGTGGTATGTGCTACTCATCTTCCTGGGTTCCACAGTAATCTCCAGTCCAAGGAAATTACTGATTGAACCCAGGAAGCTGAATAGCACATCACACCTCCTGAGCCGCCCTGAACCTGCATGGGGTGTAATAAATCAAAAACTTCCCCCCAAAACCCCACAAACGGGGGTGCGGTGGCCATGGCAGCGGCAGGGGAGGCTGAGCCTCTCCTAGCCTATTATACTCACTGCCCATGCCAAGGGTCATGGTGGATTCTCCAGCACTGGCAGTTTTTAATCAAGATTGGGTGTTTTTCTAAACGATCTGCTGTAGGAATTATTGTGGGGAAGCCCCCTGGCTTGTGTTATGCAGGGGTCAGACTAGGTGATCACAATGGTCCCTTCTGGCCTTGGAATCTGTGGATTGATGAAGCACCTTTCACCCTATTCTCTCTCTAGAGACCCTGCTGTCTGAATGGGAGGGAGAGAAAGGTCAGTATCTGTTACAATATTAAGTTTATCCCCATAAATACGATGGGGAAGTCTCACCTCTCCCTCTTTTCTCCCTTTAGAGGCTCTGCAATCTGAGATGGAGAGACAGAAAGGTCAGTGTCTGGGATCAATGGGATCCGATTGATTTTAAATTTAACCTTGGTTCTGTATTTTCTGAGTTTATAACACTTTGTTTGGGGATATTACAAGATCCCTGTAATGTGCTTTATCCTTAAATTACAAGTATGTCCTCTCCACCTTAACCCCCACTAATCACAGAATCGTAGGACTGGAAGGGACCTTGAGAGGTCAACTAGGCCGGTGTCCTGCACTCATGGCAGGACTAAGTATTATCTAGACCGGGGTGGGCAAACCTTTTGGCCCGAGGGCCACATTGGGGTGCGAAACTGTATGGAGGGCTGAGTAGGGTAGGATGTGCCCCCCAAACAGCCTGGCCCCAGCCCCCTATCTACCCCCTCACACTTCCTGTCCCCTGACTGCCCCCCTCAGAAACCCTGACCCATCCAACCCCCCCTGCTCCTTGTCTCCTGACCACCCCCTCCCAGGACCCCCCCGCCCCAAACTGCCCTCCCCAGGATGCCACCCCCTATCCACCGCCCCTGCTCCCTGTCCCCTGACTGCCCCCCAGCCCCTATCCACCCCCCCCCGCCCCCCAACAGGCCCCCTGGGACTCCCTGCCCTATCCAACCCCCCCTGTTCCCTGACCCCTGACCGCCCCGCCCCAGAACCTCCGCCCCATCCAACCGCTCCCTGTCCCCTGACTGCCCCCGGGACCCCCTACCCAACCCCTCCACCGTCCCCTTACCATGCCGCTCAGAGCGGCAGGAGCTCGCAGCCCCGCTGCCCATGTAGTGGCATGGCTGCAGGGGAGGGGGAACAGCAGGGTAGGGGCCGGGGGCTAGCCTCCCCGGCCAGGAGCTTAAGGACTGAGCAGGATGGTCCCGCGGGCCAGATGTGACCCGCGGGCCATAGTTTGCCCACCTCTAATCTAGACCATCTCTGGCATGTATTCATCTAACCTGCTCTCATGATGGAGATTCCACAACCTCCCTCAGCTTTTATCTCAGAATTGCATTATGGTCCCGATCTACAAAGATCCTTAGGCACCTAAACTCCAGCCACAATACCCGTTTTAGGCGCCATGATCCACAACCCCCCGCTTGGCTGACACCTACTCCTGTAGGCACCTAAATTCACTCAGGACATAAATCCCTGTGTAAGTTCTCACCTGTCTAAGCTTCTGCCTCTGGGCACGAAGAATGCACTGCTGCCTCACTCTAGACGTTTGGGCACCTATCTCCCACCTGGGCCCCCAGCAACACATAAACTGGAGGGAGGAGCATCTAGCTCACCCGTGGGGCCTGATCCAGTAGATGTGCTCAGAGGCCACCCAGAACTGAGGTGAGAGACAGGGAAGAGAAGAACCTTCCTCGTGGGCAGTGTGTGAACCATCACTCCGCCCCCTGCCCCTCTCCCCGAGCCCCTGCCCAAGCTCTGAGCTCCCCTTCGAGGCTGCTGCCCCCACAGTGCCTCCAGCCCCCGCGCCTAGCAGCAGCTGCCATAGGGGTGTGCCAGTCACTTTTGGGAACTGTCCGAGGAAAACACGGACCCCCTGCCTCCCTGCACCCCAACCCCCTGCCCCAGCCCAGAGCCCATACCCCGCACCCCCTCCTGCACCCAAACTCCCTCCCAGAGCCTGACCCCCCAAACCTCCCTGCATCCAAACTCCCTCCCAGAGCCTGCACCCTACACCTCCTCCCGGACCCCAACCCCTGCCTGGTGAAAGTGAGTGAGGGTGGGGGAGAGTGAGTGAGAGAGGGAGGGGGATGGAGTGAGCAGGGGGCAGGGCCTCAGAGAAGGGGCGGGGAAGGGGCCATGGCAACAGTCTTTGGGTTTGCGCCATTAGACAATTGGCAATGCTACCAGACGGGCATGTGGCAGCCCTGGCCATGCTGGAAGAGCGTGCCCAACAGTGCAGCCGGCAGCACTGCCCAAATGTCAGACGGACCGTGTCTGCGTGGGCACAGTTTGTGCATGCCTGGGGGCCCAATGACTGTTCTTATGGACACTCGCGGCATCAGATACCACCTCTATGCCAGTGATTCTCAAACTCTTGCTCTGCTAAAGACTGTTCCCATGCATCCCATCCCACATCTCAGCCTGCCTGACATCTCCTTCTCGTCGATGGCCAGAGGACAACTAGTTCAAAGCTCTTCTGGCCCCCTCACAGCTCACCCCACTTCCTAGTTTCTTCATCTCTTTGGATAACACCACGAGCCCTCCCAGAGCCAGGGGGCTGTGACAGCTCTCCCTCCCTCCCTGCCTCCCATCCCGCACACTGGGCTGCCCCGAGCTAGGTACCAGGATCTCTGCCCCTCCTGTGGGCCAGGGATTGTGGTCCTGAGGTGGGGTGTGAGGCCTGAGCTGGCTGCAGGGAGCCCAGAGCAGAGTGGGAGGCCTGGGGTCTGAGCCCTGCTCAAGGTGTCTCCTTATGGAAGGGGCCGGGGAGTATTTCCCCTGCCCTGGGTGGGAGAATCACTCCATGATGTAGGCCCAGGTCAGGGTTGTGGGGGGAGAAAAAAACTGTCCTGTATTTTTGAAATACAGTGTTGGCCAACCTAACAACACCTCCATCCGCCCAGTCAATCTAGACATTGTCTCTGACTCAGCCTCTCTCTAGGCCCCTGTGTCCTGACCTCACCCTAGTCTCCCTGCTCCTGCGTGTATAACACATCACAGATACAGCCTCTCGTGTCTGTCCCGACAGCCCCAGGCTCTCATTCACCCCATCATCTCACACCTCCACTGCTGTGATCTCCTCCTGCCCGGCCTTGATGCCAGCCGCTTTGTCCCCTCAGCTCCATTCAAAGCACGGCTGCTAGGCTCAGCCCTCGGGCTCGTCTCTCCTGCCACATCCACCACTTAGTTCCACTGAGGCCCCTCCAGCACCGCTCCAGAACAAGCTCCTTGTCTTTGCCTTTAGGCCCCTCAACTCAACATTTAGTCCCACCCTGTCTGAGCGATTGGCGCCGCCTTCCCTGTGCCAGCGATGGACAGATCTAGGGGTGGGCCAGCAGGGCCGGTTCCAGGGGTGGGTGCGTAGGGCCGGTTCTAGGGGTGGACATGCAGGGTCGGTTCTAGGGGTGGCTGCACGGGGCCGGTTCTAGGGGTGGGCGAGTGGGGCCGTCATCCTCAGCACCAATTCCAGGGGGAGCTGTACTGCCGCTGGGCTTTTTATTTTATTTTTTCTCCTGGCAGCCTAGGTAGGGTGACCAGATAGTAAGTGTGAAGAATCAGGACACTTTTTTTTGTGCGGGGTGGGGCGGGGGTATAGTTGCATTTATAAGACAAAGCCTTAATCTTGGGGTGTCTGGTCATCCGCCTGTCTGCTTCTCCCTTAAACACCTTAGTGTTTTCTCCCACTCCATGTACAGAAAAACATCCCCTCAGTATTAGTAAAGCTGCCCCCTTCTCTCTTCAATCCCTCCTCCAAACCCAGCTGTGCTGCACCCCCTGAAATCTCTCCTGGCTGGGCACGTGTTCAGCCAGGCCCTGAGTGTGTGTGTACAGGACCTAGCACCATGGGGCCTGGCACTCTGTGTGCATATAGGACCTAGCTCAGAGAAGCCTGGCCCTGAGTGTGTGTGTGTGTGTGTGTGTGTGTGTGTGTACAGAACCTAGCACAGTGGAGCCCACCCATGAATGCGTGCACAGCACCTAGCCCTGAGTGTGTGTGTTCAGGATCTAGTGCAATCTGGCCTGGCCCTGTGTGTGTTTGTGTACAGGACCTAGCACGATCGGCTCTGGCCCTGAGTGTGTGTGTTCAGGACCCAGCTCAGTGGGGCCCAGCTCTGAGTGCGACCTCTAGATGCTACTGGAATGCAAATAACAATGTGCAGTGGGGCAGGAGACTGGCCATGAGCTATGGAGATATGGCCTGGGGTGGGGCTTAAAGGTGTGTGTCTGTGCAGAGGACGGGGGATGAAGAGGGGCAGGTGGGTGGGGGTTGCAGGGATCAGTGTGGCACAGCCAGAGACGAGTAATGACGTGGAGCCAGGAAGCCCTGCTCTCTGGGCCAGGTTTACCTGTCCAGTATCTGAGGTTTATAACGCAGTAGATAAAACAGATGGGGCAGGGCAGCTTAATTCCATTCGCCCATAAGAAGCCGGCTCCTGTGCTGTGCTCTGCTTAGCGCCTTATGGACAAATCTTTCAAAACACTTGTATCACCAGTGAGGGAGACGTCGCTTTTAGCTTGACTGTTGCCCATTACGTTTTGAGACTCAACATTAACTCCCGCTGTCTTTGACTTTCCAGCGGAATACGAGGCAGCGAAAGGTAAGGGCATTTTTTCTAGTTTTGATTATGCTTTAAATTGGAAAAGGAACACTCAGCTGTGTGTGCAAAGACGTGTTAGTGTAAAAAATTAATGTGCTACTGAGACAGGTAACCTACACGACAAGGGGAAATCCAGATATTACCCAGACATAATGGATGGGAAATTTTTGGTACTGAATTATGAATATTAACAGTTTTATTTTTCACAACATTAATCCTTGGAAATACCCTTAAAAAGCAAACAAACAAATGTCACGTACTGACACGTAAGAGACTCTGTAACGAGAACAATGATTCTTTTATACCAATAGGGCCCAGCCTGGTGAGCTCCCCATGGATGTTCTCCTGCACCCATAGGTCTCCTTGGAGCAGGATTGGGCCCTGTTGGCTTCCACACACAGCAGCTGTAGGATCAGGCACATGCGTCTGATCACACTGAAGCTGGCAGGAGTTGCAGGTGCTCAGCACCCCTTGGGGTCACCAGCATCACCCAGTGATGGAGACACTTCTGAAGGAAGAGTTCTCTGAGCTGCAGGCCCAGGTTCTCTACTGGGCCAAGACCTGTTTGGGGTGGGGGCAGTAAGGGAGCTGGGTTGGCTCCCTGGTTCTCAGGCTGCCTCAGGGGTTGCTCTAATTTGCTCCAGCTGGTCGTGGTCCCTGAGAATTGGTGATGTGCCCTGCCCTGCCCCAGCACACCTCCTCCCAGCCCTGACACTCCCCCTACACCAGGACGGCGGGGCGGGGGTGGGGGGGAGAGCAGTTGACACAGGAGCCAACTATGCTGCTTTACCCCGGCTGGGCTCTCCCTACGGCAGGGGAATTCTCTGATGTCCAGGGCCTGGTTCCAACCGGTCTGCACCATCCCTGCACACAGTGACCAGAGCAGGGGAAAGAACTGGGCCCCTTATCACCAATGGCTCCATTCTACCCCCCGATTCACATAGTGATCCCCACAGGTGTGGCCCATTGATTTCTGGGGGGAGGGTTTGCAGGATCAGATGCAATAAAGGAGAAGTCATAACTAGTGATTAGGAGCCCAATCCTGCTGTCCTGACTCAGGCAAAATTCTCACTGAAGCCAATGTAATGCGGGGTTAGAACTGGGCACTTTTGTTACTGAGAATCTCTCCCGTTGATTCATTTATGTTCTTTTTTCCCTTTTCTCTCCTCTCATTCCCATGGACCCTCTGGCAGAACTGGGTAAGCTGTTTCTGGTTGTGTGGTTTGTTTTTCACAGTCTGTGACTTGCTGAGTCTGCATTTATTTGTGTAAATTCTCGTGTCTGATTATTTCAGGACTCACCAGAGCCCAAGGATATGCAGGTAACTAACACTGATACTGCCGCAGTCACTCTCAGACCCATTCCCCTGGGATACTCGGTCGCTGCTCAGTCCTCTTACAGCTCTCACAATATCTAAGGGGTCGGGCAAAATGTCATTGTCTGCATGAAACTTTGAGGAGCTTGGTTATTCACACACCCACACCTCCCCCCCCCCAGGGTACCTGCTGGGGTCAGGGGTGGGCTCGTGCACACAGATAATTGTTTAACTGCTCTGCAGCTATTTTATAGCCTCTAGTTAATACATTGTTTATTTCAATACTGGCCATTTTTTGGCAGAAACATCCAGCCCATGAGCTTCTCCAACCCTGCTGGATGCAGTGGTAGAGAGTGGGTGGAGGGCAGAGGGGCAGCTGGTGGCTCTAGAAGGGTTGCTGGGGTGAGGAACAAGAAATTTAAATCTCCTGTCCCCATACTTAGGGCTTCTCAGCACAGGGAATTCATGCTGAAGAGCCCAGAGTAGCTAGTGTGGAATATTCTGCACTTGTATTCTTCCAATGTGGATTAACCCAAAGCAGACAAGGGCACTCTTAGCATGAGATCAGTGTCCGCACAGGCAATCAGTGCTGATTAGCTGTTCTGCACTAGCTACTCAGGGCTTTTCCCCATGTAGACAAGTCCTTAAAGTTACTTCCAAGCAGAGGTGAAAGTAAGCCGGTGTGCCCTGGTGCAGTGCACCAGTAAGAGATTGGCCGGCTGGGGGGGGGGGGGGCTCTGGATGCTGTTGGCAGGGTAACAGTGGGCAGTGCTGGGCATGGGCGCGGCCCATCCCTCCCCTTCTGCCCACTCCCTCCTCTTCTACCCTCCTCCCGCACAGGACCCCAAACCACCACCACCCGTGACCCCCTGGCCCCAGTGCTGGATGTGGGGGGTGAGGCCCCAGCCCTGGTGGGCCTGAGCCAGCACACACAGTCCCTAGGCAGCGCTGCCCCAACCCCCTACCCTGAGCCCCCTCCCCAAGGGACGGTTGCCATAGGACAGTACCTGTAAGAAATTTAAGTTACTTTCACACCTGCTTCCAAGGGAAAGAGGAGAAGCCACCCATCAGGTCCCCTCCCAGGGACCACAAGCCCTGACTGCCCCCTGCTGTGGCAAAGTTGTGCCTAGATCTGCTGGTTCCTAGGTCAACACTTTAACCATAAGAGCATTCGTTCACTACTCCAGAAATAGACAGGACACTGGACTGGATGTGAAGGGGCAGTGATGGGGGAGGGCTTGGGGAGCAGAGCCCCGTAACGCCAGGGGACTGTCACAGAGCTTGGGTCTCATGTGCTACCATAGGACATGGACCTTGCACATATGCACTGTGCTAATGCCCAGTGCCTGGGTGTGTGAATTAAACCAGCACAGGAGCGTGGGGGGCAGTTGGAGCTGGGAAGCCGGGTGAGATCAGGGGGTTCTGAGGCAGGAAGGAGGAGGAGGTGGTTGGATGATGCTCAGCAGCAGGGAGTTTGTTCGAGGTGTAGGGGGAGCTGGTGGGAGAAGGGAACAAAGGGAGAAGGAGGGTGAGTGGGGCTGGTAGTGGGGGAGCAGCAGGAGGTGTCGGGTGAGGGGTGAGCAGGGCAGAGCTTGGGGGATGGGGACAAGGAGTGGAGCCAGTGAAGGGGACTGCAGAGGGTGTGAGGGGGCCTGTAGCCCAATCTAGAGATTCTATATTGATGTTACTGATTACTTACAAATTTGTAGTTGTCACTTTGAGGGTTGACCAGTTTTGTCCCAAGATCAGGCGCAGTATTATTTAAATCATTACATAGTTGGGAACCCCGCTGTGCACAACTGCACACTCACACTATAGGAACTCTTTTAGCTTTACAAATAGTTTATTAACACATTTAGCAAAGTCACAGACACCCCAGCTCAGGAAGGTAGACAGAGATTCTACAGAACATCCATTGGCACAGTCATATACTTAGATAATTATTTGCAAAAGAACCTAAAATGTGAGCCATTGTTGTTTATGTGGTGGGCCAGAGTGAGGAGGAGGAGGAGTTGGTGGAAGCGATCAGGACAGAATGGCAGGGCAAGGCTAGAGTCAGGAAGGCCAAATGCTCCTTCTGGGTTATTTCAGACCCCAGCCACTGCTTCCCTCCCCATCCTTGCTGCCCCCAGCCCAGCGCAGTCTATAGCCATGGGGCCCTGATCTCTGGCCCCTTCCACACCCCTGGCCCCTGAGCCTGGCGGGATCCTGAGCCCATCTCCTCGATGCCTCATTCTAGGGAATCTCCAGCTAGCTCCTGGGGAGCCTCCTGCCCTTCCCCCCCCCCCCCGCTGCCCCATCCTGGGCAGGGTCCCAGGCCCTGAGTCACTCGCTGGCTGCTCTAGGCTGGCCAGGCCCAGGGTCTCCAGCAGGGCCATTGGTGATGGCACCGCACTTGCTGCCAGAGCTCCCAGCCGCTGACCCAGCCTGGCCTGTTGTCCCACCGCTGACCCCTCCCCTGCAGGTGGGGACCCTGCTGCTTTGAACGGCTGAGCCCCCCCTCCCTGCCACTGCCAGGGCTAATGCAGCGCTGCTGGGGCTGCTCCTTCCCTTGGCACCTGGATTCTGTGTCTGGGGCAAATGGCGGGTGAGTGGACAGGGACCTGCTCAGAGACACTCACCCTGTGCTGCACTCAGAGAGCAGAAACCAGCCAGGGCCAAGCAGCAAAGTGCCATCAAACTGGGATTAACCCTTTCCTTCAACCCACCCCACCAGCCTGACTGGTCAGTGCCACTCGAGTGCCCATGCTCTGACCCCAGGGACCCACGTCTGGCAGCTCAGGAAAGTTGCTGGGTGAATGTGTGGGGCAGAGTAACTAGGGCCCCCTGCACCACAGGGTCCCCATGTGCAATAGGGAAGGCCCCACACTGTCACGCAGCCCTTAGTGGCTGGGCAGTGAGTGTTATTATTGATATAGTGCCCACATGTTAGCCAGGCATTGCAGAGACACAACAAGGGGCTGCAGGCCCCTAACAGCTTCCGGTCTGAGTGCGGACAAGGCCCCGCAATGGGAGCAGCAAACGCGGAGATGGTGCAAGGATCCCAGTGCACCCTTGGGCCTGACAGAGTATTGTAGTGACCCTGCTGGCTCCATGCTGGGCCCTGGGTCACCCCCAGTTCAATATCCAGCTATCAGGGGACTCAGTACCCCCAAAGCACAGGGCAGGGCAGCAGGCTCAGAGACAGCCGGAGGCTGCAAGGAAGAGGGAGCAGCCTGGGAGCTGGGATGGGGAGGCCAGGAGGGAGGCACCACCCTGTGCTCAGTTGCTCCAGGTTCTCACTCAGGGACGCAGGCTCTATTGGGCCCAAGCTGACAGATTGGAGAGAGTGAGGCTCTGTCTGCCTGGGGAACAGGCAGCAGTTCTGTTAAATGGGGGCCAGTTGTGCAGACTCATCATGGGGTGGCACCACCAAGTTCCCCCTCAGCCAGCTCTGGATGGCCCTGCAACTGCCCTGCCTCAGTTTACTCTTTTCAGCCCTCCTTAAACTGCTCCCCACAGTCCAAAAGCTCTGAGACAAAAGTCCCCTGCCGGGGTCCACTCTGAGTCCCAGTAAACCCCAAAATAAAATCTTTTCCTTCACTCTGCTCCAGCCTCTGGCTCTAATTCAAGATCCTCATTCCCCTTGAGTCAGGAGCCCCCAGCCCTTCTTCCTGGAGCCGGGTTCAGTTCAGACTGTACCTTTGTTCCCTGCAGCCCTCACCTGCAAGCCTCTGTCCTCATACAGCTACTGTTTCTATCAATGTCATCTCTGGCAGCTCCTCCCCCTTAGAGGAGCTCCTCTCTCTAGGCGCACCCATCCCAGCTCCTTGCTCTGTGAGCTCTCCTGAGATCCCCTCTCCTCAGCCGCTTCCTGTTTCTGGGATCCCTCCAGCTGAGCCCTGGTAACCCTATATCAGGCTCATTAGCTGTTTAGCTGCCAACCAGCCACCTAGGGATTTCATTACTTCCAGGTGGGGCTGGGTTGGCTGGTTCTCCCTTACAGGAGCCTGTCACAGGTAGGCTGGTCCCTGATTCCCCTTAAAGGGCCAGCCCCCATGACCTCCCTTCCCCTGGTCTACCTAAAGACAGGCTTGACAGTGGCTAACACTTGGTTATGTTCTGCAGCCAGGGGGAACTTCCTCCCCTTCAGCCACAAGGAAACCTACAAGGCCCTTGGCCATATTTTTATTCTCGTCACTGAATTGTGAAAAAATGAAGAGACCAGGAGTTGTGTTCCCCACAGTCCTGGGTAGCTAATGTGATGGGTAAAATCCCCCATAGTCTTCAGCATGGCGTAGTTCAGAACAACTTGTACTCTGCAAGTCAGGCCCTCTGGCCATAGCAGAAGTAGGCAATAGCACCGGGCTTCCACCATTGCCGTCATGCTGCTGTAACAGATACGGGCTGGCTACAGAGCTTCCCCCGGAGCCAGATACACCCCAGATGTGCTCATCACAAGACCCTTTAATGCTCTGCCAGGTATGGCTGAGATTAGCTTAAATAAGGTCTGTTACACACAGCCCCAGCTAGCTACAAGGTCCCTCAAACAGCTGCCTCCCAGGACACACTCACACACGTGCCCTTTGGCGTTAAGTTTGTCTTTCATTCAGATAGCTCCTTATTAGCATCTCTAATTATTACTGAGCACAGCTTTTTGTTCCGGCAGCCTCCAGTAAATGAGCTCTAGGAGCACATTTCAGATCCTCTTCTGTCCACATGGCTGGGTGAAATGTTATCAGCTGGGAAAGTGCCTTTCTGCTGCTCCCCTTTTCCTGTTGGATGGACTTCGGTTTAGCCCAGCTCTGGTTCGGGCTTTGTGTTGCTCTTTCAGGTCTCTGCGGGGAAAGGTCCCCAGTCTCTTCCTTTTCTATTTCAACTTCCTCTTGGACATGTGTTTTTATGGTGGCTTTTCCCTCCAGCAGGTGGAATCCCACCTCAGACAGTCCATCTTCCACGCGATGGGCCTGTACCTCTGCACCCACCACAGTACTGTTCTTGTCTCCAGCCGGCTGGTGTAGCTCACTGCCCAGCTGCTCTGTTTTCTGGCATTGTCAAGGCTGGATCCCCACTTTGAACTTTAGGGTACAAATGTAGGGGCCTGCATGAAAACTTCTAAGCTTAACTACCAGCTTAGCTCTGGTTCCGCTGCCACCATTTCCCAATTAGATTCCCTCCCTGGGAAGCCCTGAGAAACCTTTCACCAATTCCCTGGTGAATAAAGATCCAAACCCCTTGGATCTTAAAACAAGGAGAAATTAACCATCCCCCCTCCTTCCTCCCACCAACTCCTGGTGAATCAAGATCCAAACCCCTTGGATCTTAAAACAAGGAAAAATCAATCAGGTTCTTAAAAAGAAGGCTTTTAATTAAAGAAAAAGGTAAAAATCATCTCTGTAAAATCAGTATGGAAATTAACCTTACAGGGTAATCAAACTTAAAGAGCTCAGAGGACTCCCCTCTAGTCTCAGGTTCAAAGTACAGCAAACAAAGATAAACACTCTAGTAAAAGGTACATTTACAAGTTGAGAAAACAAAGGAAAACTAACACGCCTTGTTTGAAATAGGAGAGACTTGTTTAGAAAGATGTGGAGAACCTGGATTGATGTCTGGTCCCTCTCAGTCCCGAGAACGAACACACTCCCAAACAAAGAACACAAACAAAAGCCTTCCCCACCAAAGATTTGAAAGTATCTTGTCCCCTTATTGGTCCTTTAGGTCAGATGCCAGCCAGGTTACCTGAGCTTCTTAACCCTTTACAGGGAAAAGGATTTTGGAGTCTCTGGCCAGGAGGGATTTTATAGTACTGTACACAGGACAGCTGTTACCCTTCCCTTTATAGTTATGACAGGCATAATTTCATCTCTTTCCACAAGGCCTCTGGATTCTCCTGCTTCGTATGCGTCTCAGAGTCGGGCTTCGTTCCACACTCAATCTTAAGCTGGTTTTGGAGATTAGTCAACTCCTTCTGCAACAACAAACATTGCTGTTCCCCGGTCACCCTCCAGTGCTGATACGGGCTTCTTCCAGTGCTCCTGCTCCCGCTGGATGGCTTGGGCTGAGATCCAGTCCCTTGTCAGTGCATCTCCTCTAGCTCCTGCAGGGCCTCAGCCTTTGGGCCTGGAGGGTGCTCAGCTGTGCAAGGCCTTCTGCCCTGCTCCCCTCAGCTTCAGCAACCTTTTCTTCTAGCTCTTCCCAGTCCATTAGTGAGTGGGTTTGTTGGGTAGCTGTAGAGGACATGGCCACTAGTGCAGCTTCCTTTGTAGCCAGCACCTCTGTTGACATCCAGCCCTTCAGTGCGTGATCCACTTGTTCCCCTAAAAAGCCTCCCAGGACACCCGCAGCATCACTGCACTCCCCTGTGTAAATGCAGCCTCCTGGTGATTTATTGCTGGGCTCTCTCTTATCGCACACACCAGAGCCCTCAGCCTGCACCTCTGCCCTCTCCTGAGCCATCAGCTTTAGTCTGTCTAGTTCTTTAACTTATTCCAGGAGCTGTTCCTTCTCCTCTATTAGGAAACGTCTACATTGGAGCTAAGAGGTGTGATTCCCAGCTCATGTAGACGTAGCTGAGCTAGCACCTAAAAATAGCCATGTGGCCAGGGTAGCACAGGTGGCAGCTTCAGCTACTGCCTGAGTACAAACCCACCCAGCCCCCTTGGTGTGTACTCAGGCAGCTGGCCCAAGCTGCCTTTCCTAGCCGGGCTACACTGCTACCTTTAGTGTGCTAGCCTGAGCAGAGTAAGTGCAGGTACATTTACATGAGCTGGGAATCTCATCTCCCAGCTCAGTTGCAGACACCCTCTGTTTCAAGTTCTCCAGGTTTCTTCCTTCTAACCGGTGTGGCAGGCTCCTGTGTCCCAGGAAACCCTGCTCTAGTTTCCCAGCCACACCACTCACATCCTGTAGCCCTTTCTGGGCCCCTCTTTCGCAAGGCCTAAGGCTTGTTCAAGCCCTTTCAGTTTTGGCTCCAGGGTGACTTTACTCTTGCATGGCTCATTTGCTACCTTGGCTGCCTGCAGCTTGGCTGCCTTGAGACTGTTGTTCTCCATCTCCCTGTTGCTTTGCACCTCCAATGGCTGAACTATTCCAGTCTCCAGGTGCTGCTTCTCCTCTAGGGCCCAGGCTCCTTGACCAGGGGTACTGGCAATTCCAACTGCCGCTTCCTCCCTGTGGGATGGTGCCTGGCGCTTGGTACATTCAGCAGCTGTGAGTTTCTCCTGCATTTGAATAATCTCATCAGTCCTTGGCTCATGTCTGTGCTGGAGCTTAATCTCCAACGGCTGGGCTTCTTGGGAGCTAGAGCAGAATTTTTTCTGCCGAACACCCTGTTTCTTTTTCAGTGCCTTGACCTGTTTGCTCTCCATAGCCACAATCTGGTGGCTTCTCCCCTGCTCTGCGAGTAGCTCCTTCTGCCTGTCTTCTGGTCACTGGGCTTGCTCCTATTGCTTTGCCAGTTTCAGTAAGAAAACCTGCACCTGGGCCTGAAAACTACTAGTCGTTCAATAGCCCTGTCAGGGCTCTTGTTACACCCCTCTCCTGGGACCACCAGAAATGCTGAATCACTTTTAGCTTCTGCCCCAGATCCCCTGGCCCAGAGAGCCGGCTGTCCACTAGAACTGCTGGTTGGATCATTTTTGAAGGGAGTCCTTTCAGGCTCCTGGAGGAAGCTACTCAAACGCCCCCAATTCCCAAGCTTTGAATCTGGGAGTGAGGCTAAGGTATTTCTGATAAGCAGAGGGACGTCTGAAACCCATGGCTGGCCTCTCCCTCTGAAGCTCGTACCCCAGGGCCTGCTTTCTTAGCAACCCATTTTACCCAGTACTAGAAACTCTCAGTGCCCCATAGCAACATCCCCGATCCCCTCTGTCCAAAATCCAAAGTTCTTGTAGGGCAGCATCTTTTTCCGTGTCCCTTTTCCATATAGTCAAAACAAATTAACCCTGGAGGGGGAACTCTTCCCAGCCCCAAATGGGTTCCCACAGTCTTAGGCCTGAACTCCCCATGGCAGGGCGTCTTTAATAACCTGGAACTCCCCTGTTCCCCGAGTGTTTTGGGAAACCAGGCCAGTCTGCCCATCCTTGCTCCTGGAGGCAGCCCCATCTTATGTGCCCATCCTGCCCACAGTCAGTGCACAGCATTTGACAGCCCTGTCTGCAGTGGGTCAGGGTGACTCTTTCCAGTCACTGGCCCTCCTCAGTGTGTCGCTGTGGGTGCCTGGGCACTTCCAGCAATGGGAGCTGGAACACCCTGGGCTGTTGCTGGCCATCCAGACACCAGCTTGGGAGACTGAATCTCCCACCGTCATGGAAGGTGTCTGTGCCGTGCTGCTCTGTCAGCCCTCCAGGGTGAGTCTCAGAGCCGGGGCGACAGACATCGGCTTGTGGGGTTTGTGCTACAGCATTAAACACAGCTGTGTAGATGTTGTGTCTGGGGCTGGAGCCTGGGTTTGAAGCCCCCACTTACTCCCTGGGCTTCAAAGCCCCAGCTCCAGCCTGAGCCAGACGGTCTATACGGCTCTTTTTAGCTCCATAGCAGGAGCCCCACAAATCTCAGTCTGTTGTCCCGGCTCTGAGACTTGCTGCCGCAGACTGTGTAGATCATTGGTTCTTAACCTGGGGTGCACACACCCTCTGGGGGTGCGAGATGCCCTTTCTGGGGGTACAAAACATGCCAGATTTGTTTAGAAGGTAAATCATTGAAAACACAAAGTAAGTACAGGCACGTAAGTACAACTACTTTGTTTCATCAAACCTATGTATTTATTAACATTATACATTTTTTAACGATTACTGTAATATACAAACAAAAAATATATCTAGGTTTAAAGAACTGATCTACTTCAATGATTTTTGATAAGGGGTGCGAGAACATATTTTGAGAACCAAAGGGGTGCAGGCTGCAGTAAAGGTTAAAAACCACTGGTGTAGATGAACCCAAAGTGTCTCCAGAGTCTTGGTGTGAAAGTTCCCAGCATGTCTGACCCAGGGCCGGTTAATGAGAGTGAGGGGGGTGGCTGGTGCTGTCGTTAGATGGAGACACCTGAACCCCTGGGGCTCTGAGACAGTCTCTGGGACCATTATCTGCTCTGGGAGATGCCCAGGTGCAGCTGCAGAGGGTCTGTGCCACTTGCAGAGTCCATGGGACAAATCGCTCTGAGCAGAGAGTTCAGGCTGGAGCCAAGACTCCATTTTCAGCCTGATTTTTGGGATGAGATCGGGACGGGGGGATTTTCCTACCCAGGGCAAATTTAATGGCAGCTCTGGGGTGTTTCATAGCTGATGTCCTGAGCCTGTAACTCTGCGTTGCTGGGGATGTTGACAGTCACTCATTGCAAGTCACTGGGGTTTGGGCTCCTCAGTTGCTCAGACAGGTTTGAAGTGGAGCTGGGTGAAATGTTTTGGACAAATAGTTTATTTGCTGCAAAATATTATTTTGGATCGACTGAAACTTTGCAAATCCATGTCGAGTTTGCTGAATAGTTTGAATGAACAGAAGAAGGTGCCACCGCTTCCCTTGTGCCCTCAGCTGGGAGCCCCAGGTGCAATCCCCCCATGTGATGTGGGGCAGGAATTGGAATGGGGGTCTCTCCACTGGGAGGGCTGGAACCACTGGGCTCTGGGTGTCTGACGTGGGGCTCCCTCAGTCTCTCCTGCTGAATCTAAACACTGCCACGGGCCTGGGCCAGAGCGTGGGAGTGAGAATGACTCTGCAGCCCAGTAGGTCGGGCCCCACCTGGGAGCCCAGAGTCCAGCTCCCCTGCCCCAGTGACCCTGTAATTACTGACCCATAACTCCAGTGAGGGGAGGGGTTATGGCCCCGGCACAGCAGTGTCTCAGGCATGTTGTTGCCCCATGCAAAACCCCTAGTGCAGATGCGCTGCGTGGGTGTGAGCTGGGACTGGCCCCCGGTGCAGCTTCTCTCAGATGGAAGGGGCAGGAAGTGGGGAAATGCCCCCTCCCTCCCCACTGCCCCAGCCTCATTAGTAATGACCCTTGTTCCCCCCCATTACCCAGTTACACCTCCAAGCATCCCCGCACTGCCCATCCCCCCACTATCCTGCCCACACCCAGGAGCCAAGCCCAGATCCACTTCCTATGGCCTGGGGGAGGGGCTGGGCCGGACGAGGGGAGGGGCCGGCTGTGGGGTTTGCCTGGCTGAAAGGTGGTGCCGGGGGGGAGTGGGGGCCAGCCAGCATGGAGAGTCCCAGCTCCACCCCTGGGGCAGCGGTGCCTGGCCAGTGTATGTGGGGACAGCACAGACCTGATCTAAGTAACAAACCAACCACACATGGCCCCAAGGCAACAGAGATGCAGGCCTCCCCCTTCACCCCTCTCTGTCCCCTGGCACCTGCCAATCTGCTCATCGCCTCCGGCCCCTAGCTCCTGCCCCTCCTTTCCATTCCCTCAACCTCTGTGCCCACCTGGCCCCTGCTTCTATCCTCCATGACTCCACTTTGCCCCACCCCTTCCCTTCACCCCCTTTCTGCTCCCATCGTCCCCTCTCCACCCACTTTGTCCCATGCCCCCTGCCCTGTCACATGCCCCTGCCCTCCACCTACCTCTGCCCCCCTGGAACCCACCACCCTTTTCACCCTGCCCTCCTGGCACCTGCCCCCTCTTCCAAACACTCTTTGCACCTGGTGCCCACCCATCACTTCACTCCCCCTACGCCCTGGCCTCTGCTCCCCTTTCCCCCCTGCTCATGAATCCCAGATCTCCCCTCACCCCCCTCTGCCCCTAGTGCCCACGCCATCTTTCACCTTCCTCTGTTGTCCTGGCTCCTGCTCTTCTCACTCCCCTCAGCGCTCCTGGCACATGCCCCCTCCCCATCCTCTCTGCCCCCTGTGCCCAGTTCTCCTCTAGCCCCACTCTGACCCTCTGGCTTTTGCCCCTTCCTAATCCACTCTCCTAACACCCTCTACCCACCTGCCCTACCTCTCCCCTCACCCCCTCTCTGCCCCCTGGTGCCCACCCCTCCCTCCTCAGCCCTCCTTGTGTCTGCCCCTCTGCTCACCCTCCTCAGTCCCCCTGTCACCTGCCCATCTCCTTGCCCCCTTCCTCCCTGGTGCCTCCCACACACACCATCCTCTGCCCCCATCACCCATGACTTCCCACATTCGCTGCCTTCCTGGTGCCTACCCCTGCTTTCACATCATCCTGTTCCTAGCACCCACTGCTCCCCTCCCCCTTCCCTCCTTTTGCCTGCCCCGTCCTTTCCCCCTTCTGTCCCCCAGCACCTGCCCCTCCCCTGCCCCTTAGGAACCCACCTCTTCCCTTGCCCCCTCTACCCCCCAATACCTCTTCTTGCCCCTTGTTGGCCGCAGTGCCTGCCCCTTTCCATGCCACACGACTGTCCCCCGGCACCTGTCCCTTCCCCTGCCCCATTGCTGCCTGCCCATCTGCTCGACCCCTCTACCCCCTGACTTTCACCCCTCCCCTCATTCCCCTCTAGACCCCATGTCACACACCCGTTCCCTTGCCCTCCCACCCTGTGATGACCACCCTTCCCTCACCCTTCATTTGCCTTGGTGCCTGACCCATCCTATGCCACGCCACTGTCCCCCGGTGCCCACCTCTACCCCACTCTGTCCTGCCAATGCCTGTCCCTGACCCTCTCCCTCCCCTAACCCTCTGGCACAAGCCCCTTCCCTTGTACCCCCTCCCCCTGCCACCTTCCCCTTAGTTCTCCCCCCGCCCCTGCCTTACTGAATGAGGGAGGCAACCTAGTGACAGAGGATGTGGAAAAAGCTAATGTACTCAATGATTTTTTTGCCTCTGTCTTCACGCACAAGGTCAGCTCCCAGATTGCTGCACTGGGCAGTACAGCATGGGGAGAAGGTGACCAGCCCTCTGTGGAGAAAGAAGTGGTTCGGGACTATTTAGAAAAACTGGACGTGCACAAGTCCATGGGGCCGGATGCGCTGCATCCGAGGGTGCTAAAAGAGTTGGCGGGTGAGATTGCAGAGCCATTAGCCATTATTTTTGAAAACTCATGGCGATCGGGGGAGGTCCCAGATGACTGGAAAAAGGCTAATGTAGTGCCCATCTTTAAAAAAGGGAAGAAGGAGGATCCGGGGAACTACAGGCCAGTCAGCCTCACCTCAGTCCCTGGAAAAATCATGGAGCAGGTCCTCAAGGAATCAATTATGAAACATTTAGAGGAGAGGAAAGTGATCAGGAACAGTCAGCATGGATTCACGAAGGGGAAGTCGTGCCTGACTAACCTAATTGCCTTCTATGATGAGATAACTGGCTCTGTGGATGAGGGGAAAGCAGTGGATGTGTTATTTCTTGACTTTAGCAAAGCTTTTGATACGGTCTCCCACAGTATTCTTGCCACCAAGTTAAAGAAGTATGGGCTGGATGAATGGACTGTAAGGTGGATAGAAAGCTGGCTAGATCGTCGGGCTCAACGGGTAGTGATCAATGGCTCCATGTCTAGTTGGCAGCCGGTTTCAAGTGGAGTGCCCCAAGGGTCGGTCCTGGGGCCGGTTTTGTTTAATATCTTTATTAATGATCTGGAGGATGGTGTGGACTGCACTCTCAGCAAGTTTGCAGATGACACTAAACTAGGAGGCGTGGTAGATACACTAGAGGGTAGGGATCGGATACAGAGGGACCTAGACAAATTAGAGGATTGGGCAGAAAAAAACCTGATGAGGTTCAACAAGGACAAGTGCAGAGTCTTGCACTTAGGACGGAAGAATCCCATGCACTGCTACAGACTAGGGACCGAATGGCTAGGTAGCAGTTCTGCTGAAAAGGACCTAGGGGTCACAGTGGACGAGAAGCTGGATATGAGTCAACAGTGTGCTCTTGTTGCCAAGAAGGCTAACGGCATTTTGGGCTGTATAAGTAGGGGCATTGCCAGCAGATCGAGGAACGTGATTGTTCCCCTTTATTCGACATTGGTGAGGCCTCATCTGGAATACTGTGTCCAGTTTTGGTCCCCACACTACAAGAAGGATGTGGAAAAATTGGAAAGAGTCCAGCGGAGGGCAACAAAAATGATTAGGGGTCTGGAGCACATGACTTATGAGGAGAGGCTGAGAGAACTGGGATTGTTTAGTCTCCAGAAGAGAAGAATGAGGGGGGATTTGATAGCAGCCTTCAACTACCTGAAGGGGGGTTCCAAAGAGGATGGAGCTCGGCTGTTCTCAGTGGTGGCAGATGACAGAACAAGGAGCAATGGTCTCAAGTTGCAGTGGGGGAGGTCCAGGTTGGATATCAGGAAAAACTATTTCACTAGGAGGGTGGTGAAACACTGGAATGCGTTACCTAGGGAGGTGGTAGAGTCTCCTTCCTTGGAGGTTTTTAAGGCCCGGCTTGACAAAGCCCTGGCTGGGATGATTTAGCTGGGAATTGGTCCTGCTTTGAGCAGGGGGTTGGACTAGATGACCTCTTGAGGTCCCTTCCAACTCTGATATTCTATGATTCTATGATTCTCCTGTCGCCCCCTCTGCCTCCCTGACACCCCTCACCCTCCTCTAGTGCCCTGGTACCAGCTCCTCTGTTCACTCCTCCTCTGCCCCCCTGAGGCCCATCTCTACCATTGCCCCCATCTGCCTCCATCATGCCTGTCCCTTCCTTTGCTTCGTCTCCCTGCCTGGTGAAAACCCCTTCCCTTGACCCACTTTGGGCCCCCTGGTGTCAGACCTTCCTTCCCCCCATCTCTGCACCACTGGTGCCCATCCCTTCCCACACTTTCTCCTAACCTCTGGGTCCCACCCCTCCCCTCATCCTCCCTCTGCAGGGCCGGCTCCAGCATTTCTGCCGCCCCAAGCAAAAAAAACAAAAAACAAAAAGCCACGATCAGCGGCGGCAGTTCAGCGGCAGGTCCTTCACTCCTAGAGGGAGTGAGGAACCTGACGCCCCCGAATTGCTGCAGGTGCCGCCCCTCTCCCTTGGCCGCCCCAAGCACCTGCTTGTTAAGCTGGTGCCTGAAGCCGGCCCTGTCCCTCTGTCCCTCTGGTGCCCACATCTCCACACCCCTGTGTCCCCCTAGGGCCTGCCCTTCTCCACACCCCACTTTCTACCCCCCTGTTTGCACCTGTTCCCTTCCCCCACTCTGCCCCCTGGTGCCCGCCCCTCTCCTGTCTCCCCTCCTTACATCTGCCCCTCTGCTCAGTCCCCGCATCCCTCCTGGTGACTAGCCCTTCCCTCGCCCGCCCCCGTCCTCCTGGCATCCACCCCTACCATCATGCCCCTCTCTACCTTGATGACTGCCCCTCCTCTCGGTCCCCTGTTTCCCCCTGGGGTCTGCCCCACCCCTTGCCCCCCCATGGCCCTCTGGCACTTGCCCTACCCATCACCTCTTTTCCTCCCCTTGTCACCTGCGCCGTCCCCTGCCCCCTCCTTTTCCCCTGGTGACAGCCCCTCCTTCTATGCCCCCTCTGCCTTCCCAGTGCCTGCCCCACTCCTCCCTCCCTCCTCCCCACCCCATTGGAGCTCCCCCCATTCTATCACACCCCTGTGCCCCTGGTGTCTGCCCCTTCCCTTGCTTCCCTGTGCCCCCTGGGGTCTGTCCCCTTCTTCTGCCCTGGCACCCACCCTTCCCCTCACCCCCTGGAACCTGCTCTTCCCTTCCCCCACCCCTGTCCTCCTGGTGCCCACCACTTCCCTTGCCCCCCCTTGCACTTGTGTCTGCCCCTCCCCTCCCTTTGCCCCACCCCTCACCCCCTGCAGCCCATTTGAACCTGCCCCCCTCGCCCCCCCCCTGTGTTCCTGATGCTGGCTCCTCTTGCCTCCCCGCATTGCCCTTGTGCTTGCCCCCCTCTGCCCCTCCCCCCCTCTGCCCCGTCACCTGCCGCACTCCTTTCCTCTCCCAGCATCAAGCTTTCCCCTCCCCCATCCCTCTGCTGCCCTCCCCTCCCCCACTGACACCTTCCCACCCCCTCCCCCGGCGTCTGCCATTTCCTCACAGGCAGATGGGTCCTGACTCCCCTCAGGCAACAAGCCCCCTCCCCTGCACAGTGATTAACGAGGGTGCAGGTTAATTTCCCTTTGATCCCAGTGACCAGCCCCTGCCCCCGGCACTGACTCTGTGACTCTCTCCCCAGTGGACTTGACTCTGGATCCAGGCACAGCTCATCCCAACCTCGTCCTGTCTGCGGATCGGAAACATGTGAGATACGGAGACACACGCCAGGATCTGCCCGACAACCCTGAGAGATTTGATAAATATCCCATTGTCCTGGGCGCTGAGGGGTTCACGGGCGGGAGGCATTACTGGGAGGTGGAGGTGGGAAACAAGCCTCAGTGGGACCTGGGGGTTTCTAGGGAATCTGTGAGCAGGAAGGGGTGGGTCACACTCACAGCTGTGAATGGATACTGGGCTGTGCGGCTGAGGTATGGGAGATACACGGCCCTCACCTCCCCCTCGACCCCCCTCCCCGTGAGCGTCAGGCCCAGCCGGGTGGGGATTTTCCTGGACTATGAGGCGGGCGAGGTCTCGTTTTACAATGTGACTGACAGATCCCATCTCTTCACTTTCACTGACACCTTCTCCGGGACGCTCCGCCCTTATTTCTGTCTCTGGTTCAACGCTGAGGGTACAAACGTGGCTCCCCTGATCATCTGCCCGGTCCCAGCTCAGACCTGAGGGAATCTCTGTCCCTGACAGTGACCCCGCTGCACAGACTGGCCCCTCCCAGCGCTGCTGCTCTTCTGCCCCCGTGTGGTGGAGGCCGGTTACTGCAGCAACTGGACGTTTTGTGCTGACCAGACGCTGCCAGTTTCCCTTTTCAGCTGGAGTAGAAAACCGGACACCTGGCAACCCCAGCCCAGGCTGGGTGAATGGGACCCACTTGCTGGAAGGAGCCAGACAGATTTTCCCCCCTCCCCCTGTGTTTGCTCCATCCCTGGCACAGGGTGATGCTGGTAAGAAATACTGTCAGACAGCTAGTGGGTTTTGCTGCCCTGACCTTTCCCCATCCACTGCCAGGTACCAGATGGTGATGGATGGGGATCATTCACTCCTGTCAGAATTTTCTACCCCTGTGAAATCTCAATGCAAAATATGAAAAAAAAGATTGTAAACAAAAACATTTTCATTTATATTTCAACAGTACTTCAGAAACAAGCATCTAAACATATTTTTAGAAATGGAATTATTTACATTTATTTTTTGATTCTTCCCTCAAATCTATATTGAGCTTTAACTTCTCTACATAGCATCATTTGCATTTCAACTGTGTTACTTCAGGAAATTCAAAATATTTATCTTATTAAAATAATTATTAAAAACTGTCAGACTGGGTTGTTCAGTTACAATGTACATGTGTCAAAAACATCACAACTACACACGTGCAGCTGCTCTCTCTCTCTCTCTCTTCCCCCCCCCCCTTTATTGTCTTGACTGGTTCTCTCTGGAAGGCAGGGCACATACACCCACCTCCTGCACTACACCTTTGAAAATTAATAGGTGAAAAAATGATAGAATTAATTAAGCAATATATTTTAATTAACTCAGGCAAGATTATAAAATAGTCTTTGAACTTCTGTCAGCATTAATTCATGTGATTTTTAAATTTCTTGCTACATATAATCAGTAATCAAAACATGACCCTTCCTTTCTTGTTCTCACATCAATTAACAAAACATGGTCCCGAACCTCAAATGCTATCTTCCTATATATAGAAATCACTTCTACAAGATCCTTTTTTTAGTTTATTTTTCTTTAGAAATATTATTTGCAGCTAATGTACTGTCAGTGTCCACTGTTGATTTCAGTGTACTGCCGGGCTCTTCATGTTCTTGGTTCTAAGGATGCAACAAATGTAATTTGGTAAAGAAACAGAGAAGAGGTTGTATTCCTTTACTGAATCATCACAAATTAACTTAATTGTATTAAAGACGCTGGCACTTAATGGCCCATAACATGAAATTTGGTGAAGCTGTAGTGGGAAACCTTTCTTCTCAGCCATAAATCAGTCGAAAGGGTGATATTTTTGTTGTCATGTGAGGTTTAGAGTACAAAGAAAATAAAGTTGCTCCTGGAAATTCAGCTCAGTTCCTCTGGGTTCTCTGTCCACCACCTTCCTGAATGCTGTGTACAAATAGTGACTGATTGGTCTAATTCCTTGAAATTAGCAATTGAATCTCATTTCCTGAAGAGCTAGCTGAGCAGAGTGTGAGGGGAGGTACATCACATGGCACTGCTAGGACTACTTTTTGTTTTAAACGTGATGCATTATGAACATTTTCAATGTAATAATTCAGTTTTGAAAATGTATTCATGCCCTAAACATACCTTGATTATTTGAAAATAAATATCCTAAAATTATCTTGTGATGGATTCATTTGTGTTTTTATCCAGTCTGCTGCTGTCTAGGTGGCATGGGCTGCTGAATCCAGGGCCAGCTCTAGGCACCAGCAAACCAAGTACTTGTATGAATGATCCTGCATCAGTTCCTGCAACCTCTGGCTGGCAGACCTCTGTGTGAATTAAGCAACAGACAGTCTGCCGGGGAACCTCCCACAAGTGCAGTGGTGAGCTGGAGCCGGTTCCCACCGGTTCGCAGGAACCGGTTGTTAAATTTAGAAGCCCTTTTAGAACCGGTTGTTCCGAGACAACCGGTTTTAAAAGGGCTTTATTTAACAAAGGCTCAGGTAACTGTCCACCCTGCCCCCGGCCCCAGCTCACGTCCCCTTCCTCCCCTGAATGCTCCGCCTCCTCCTCCTCTTCCCCTGCTGCCCGCGAATCAGATGTTCGCGGGAAGCTTGAAAAAGCAGCAGGCAGGCAGGCAAGCTGGGGTGGCGTTCCAGGGAGGAGCGGTGAGGCTTAGCCCAGCACGGCCGAACGGCTCCCTCCAGCCCAGCCCCGGCCCCGGCCCTGGCCCTGGCCCCCTCAGGCCTGGCTCCCTCGGTCCCAGCCTGGCCACGGCCGAGCACCCCAGCCCGGTCCCGGCACAGCGCCCCCAGCCCCGGCCGAGTGCCCCAGCCCGATCCCGGCCCCAGCCATGTGCCCCCAGCTCGGGCCCCACGGCTCCGGCCCGGGGCCCGGCTGAGCGCCCTGGCCCGGTCCCGGCCCCAGCCCCGGCCGAGCGCTCTGGCCGTCCTGGTCCCGGACGAGCGGCTCCGGCCCGGACCCAGACCTGGTCCGGACCCGGACGAGTGTCCCAGTCCCGGGCCCCCCAGCCCTGGCTGAGGACTCCGACCAAGCGCCCCAGGCCCCAGCCCCAGCCGAGCGCCCCAGGGCCCTGGCCCCGACTGAGCGCTCCAGCCCCCTGGCCCCAGCCCCGGCCAAGCACCCCAGGCCCCAGTGCCTCGGCCTGGCTCGGGCCCCGCGGCCCCAGGCAGCACGGTAAGGGGGCAGGGAGGGGGTGTTGTAAGAGGGCAGGAGAGTTCGGGGGGTTGTGGGGTGGTGGGGTGGTGGATGGGGTTGGGGCAGTCAGGGCAGGAAACAGGGGGATTGAATGGGGGAAAGGGTCCCGGGGGGGACAGTCAGGAAGGAGCAGGGATTTGATGGGGCGGTGGGGGGCAGTCAGGGGCAGGGGTTCCAGGGGCAGTCGGGGACAGAGAGAAGGGGTGGTTGGATGGGGCAGGGGTCCCGGGGGGGCCATCAGGAATGAGAAGAGGGGTTGGATGGGGTGGCAGGGGGCAATCAGGGGACAGGGAAGGGGGGTGGATGGGGCAGGGTTCCCGGTGGGGGGTGTCAAGGAACGTGGGAGGTGGATGGGGCAGGCGTCCCGGGGGGGGGGGCACGACCCCCTCCTGGGATGAGGAGCAGCTCATCACTGCACAAGTGTCTTTATTGTCATTTATCGTGCATCACAAGATAGCAGCAGTTACATGGAGGCCCCTTCCCGCTCCCTGGTTCAGCCTTTTATACTGCTGCTTTCTTCTCAGCGCTGAGATAATGACCTCATCAGGCTCCCTACAGGTGCCAGTGATCCCCTCTACCCTTCCAAACCCAAACTACTCAGTCCCTCCTCCTCTAACTGCACCTGGTGCCCTGGGTGTTCTCAGTGACCAGGGTGCTGGCTTCCAAAGGGCTCAGTTTGTAGCTGCTCTCAGTCCCCTGTCACACGGCCATGATTGTGTAGGTGACCATGTAGTGAAAATAACACCAAATGTAAACTGTTACCTCATTATTATATTCAGAACCCAGATCTGCCAGTATCTGCTCTGGACAGCCATATTGATATATAATTTTACATGTCCTCTTGCCACCTCACATCCTGTCAAGTTGGACTGCATTAAATCAGTCCCAGGCACTATAACTCTCAAGGTGTCCACATTGGCAAGGCACATAGAGTGCCCCGACTCCATGTCTGGAGCGCTTCTGGTAAACCCCCTCGACGACAGTCATAGAGCTTTCTGCGCCCGGGTTAAAGCGCCGCAGTGCCAGTGTGGACGCCCTGCTCTATTGCTGCACTCTCATCGGCATCTGGGACATGTCCCACAATGCCTGTTCTAGCCACTCTGGTCATCAGTTTGAACTCTGCTGCCCTGGCCTCAGGTGACCAACTGTCAGACCCGCCCTTTAAATTCACTGGGAATTTTGAAAGTCCCCTTCCTATTTGCTCAGCAAGGCATGGAGTGCTCTCTGCGCATCTTTCCAGGTGACCATGCCTTCACGCTCCAGGCGATCCCCAGCATGGAGCAATGCCGAGATGCTAGACCTCGTCAGTGTTTGGGGGAGGAAGCTGTCCAGTCCCAGCTGCGCTCCAGCCATAGAAATTACGATATTTATGGACAGATTCGAGAGCCATAACCGAAAGGGGCCATGACCGGGACGCAGTGCAGTGCAGGGTGAAAGTGAAGGAGCTGCGCAATGCATATCACAAAGCACGGGAGCAAACCACCACTCCAGTACTTCCCCCTGACCTGCTGGTTCTACAAAGAGCTGGACACGATACTTGGGGGTGACCCCACTGTGACATTGCACTCCATATGTTTATGGAAATATGCTTATGAATGTGAATACAGTAACTCCTCGCTTAACGTTGTAGTTATGTTCCTGAAAAATGTGACTTTAAGCGAAACAGTGTTAAGCGAATTCAATTTCCCCATAAGAATTAATGTAAATGGGGGGGTAAGGTTCCAGGGAAATTTTTTTCACCAGAAAAAATCTCTATATTATATAAATATATACACACACAGTATAAGTTTTAAACAATTTAATACTGTACACAGTGATGATGATTGTGAAGCTTGGTTGAGGTGGTGAAGTCAGAGTGTGGAAGAGGGTGGGATATTTCCCACGGAATGCCTTACTGCTAAATGATGAACTAGCTTTTGGCTGAGCCCTCAAGGGTTAACACATTGTTAATGTAGCCTCACATTACAAGGCAGCAGGAATGGAGGGAAGGGAGACAGCATTAGGGTGACCAGATATCCCGATTTTATAGGGACATTCCCGATTTTTGGGTCTTTTTCTTAAAAAGGCTCCTATTACTCCCCACCCCCTGTACCGATTTTTCACATTTGCTGTCTGATCACCCTAGACAGCATGGCAGACAGATACAGAGACAGAGATACACACCCTGTGTGTGGGAGAGACAGAGAGAGCGCTGCGCACTGCCCCTTTAAGTAAGCTGACCCCACATTGTCTTTTTAAGTGGATCTGGAAGTTGAGACAGCAGCTGCTGCCCCAATCTCTCTCTGTCCCTCTCCGTCTGTGTCCCCAGCCTGCTCTATATGGAGAAGGGGTAAGTGGGGTGCAGGAGCAGGGGGGAGGGGGACACCCTGACATTAGCGCCCCTGCCCATCCCGCCCCTGCACAGCAAGCAGAGGATCCTGGGAGCAGCTCCAAGGCAGAGGGCAGGAGGAGCACATGGCAGTCAGGGGAGGGACAGCTGAACTGCCGGCCATTGAGAGCCTGCTGGGCAGCTGCTGCACAGAGAATTTAGGGGAGCTGGGATGTATGACATAACTGGAATATGCTTTATGCTAAATATGCCATGTAACGTATCTCTGCAAAGGTTATGATCTACTGAATATATTCATCCTATTTGTATGCATGTATCATTTTCATATCTAAAGTTGTGAGCATTGGCTCTATTCTAGTACGTTAAGTATTTGCTGTGGGAAACACAGAAGGGAGGGTGAGCCAACCTATTGTGAAGACTATTCAAGTAAATTGGAAGTACTTGACTAACAATAGACTGTGGGAGACACCAATCCACATGTGCTAAACTAACATGTAAACAATGGTGTCAGCCTACAGAAAGCTGAATCATTCATGGACATGTGACTTGCCCATGTGGCTCCAAACTCTAGCTAGCTGCTGTAATCTTGCAAAGGGGTTTCCTCCCACAAGGCAGAGAATATAAAAGGCTCTGGAAACCCCTCCATTTTGTCTTCAGCTGGCTCAAGATTGCTGGACCCAGGCCATAAACTACAGCTTTGGTCTGAAAAGCATTGGGCCCAGGCTAGGAAAGAATCCTGTCTGTGAAGTATGCTTATTGGAATATCTTTGAGGGTGAGATATTACTTGTAATCAGTTTCTTAATGTATTAGGCTTAGACTTGCATTTTGTTTTGTTTTACTTTTGTGACCTTCCTTGTTCTATCTGCTATTACTTGAAACCACTTGAATCTTACTTCTTATACTTAATAAAATCACTTTTGTCTATTAATAAACCCAAAGTAAGTGATTACTACCTGGGGGAGCAAACAGCTGTGCATATCTCTCTATCAGTGTTATAGAGAGTGGACAATTTATGAATTTGCCCTGTATAAGCTTTATACAGAGTAAAATGGATTTATTTGGGGTTTGGATTCCACTGGGAGCTGGGTATCTGGGTGCTGGAGACAGGTAACTTGCTGAGCTGTTTTCAGTGAAGCCTGCAGCTTTTGGGGCTTGGCCCAGACCCTGGGTCTGTGGTGGGCAGGCTAGTGTGTCTGGCACAACTAGATGGGGTTCTGGGGAGCCCAGGCTGGCAGGGAAAATGGGCTCAGGGGTGATTTCAGCACACCAGGTGACAGTCCCAAGGGGATCTCTGTGACCCAACCCGTCACACCCACCTCCACTCCAAAGAGCACCATGGACACTTCACATGCCATGCCAGCCCAGAATGCAATGAGCCAGAAGAAGGAAATTGGAAATGAGGGTTCTGAGGAGGAGGGGAGCCCAGAGACAGGATGGCTCTGCATCCATAGATGCATGCATCCAGGAGCTGTTTTCAAGCCTGGAGAAAGCTAGCCAGTCTCAGCAGCTGGAACTTGGGGAATCGCAAAGATCAGAGGAGGCACCTGCTAAGCGCCTTTGATTTTGGGAAGCGAGTTGTTGGGGGCGGGTTGGTGGGGCAAGGAGAGCTGCAGAAAGCAGGCTTGGATCTGTGCGGTGCCTAGAAGTGAAACAGGACGTTGATGCATCTCTCATGTCTTGGCAATCGGCCTCACAGATCTCATCCAAGGTCTCATGCAGATACCAGGCAATCCGATTCTGTAGGTTCCTCAGCAACGCTGCTGTGTTCATTGTCCCATTAAGGGTAACATTCCCGCACCATTGTGCCATCAGGGGTGGCAGGACCATTGCTGCACAAAGGGAAGCTGCATAAGGGCCAGGGCAGAATCCGCAGTCTTGCAGAAAACCCTGACTTGCTTCCCTGCTCACCCTCAGCAGCGAGATATCTTGAGTGATGAATGCAGCCTGTGGAAAATGTGTGGATAGTGTTGAGTATAAAGCCCCCCTGCAGTGTTAGCTCTCCCCATTATACACAGTCCCTGAGCAATGAGTTCCCCTGGCCCCTGAGGTTACTCACCATTTTGGGGGTCTTGTGGCTTACGTGCGCTTGCCTTGGGACAGATAGTTGTGATAGGTATGTAAGTTGTGCTTGTTTTTAAGTCCAGCCATATAATTGCTCTGTCTAGTGTTAACAATGGTGCCTCTGTAAAATGTTGCATTTTGCCTTCAGAGGCAGCCTTGGCATCCCAGTCATCCTTGTTATCACTGGCTGAACGGCTGCACAGACTCAGGAAGCGGCCTTAAAAAAGTAAAGAGGACCTGCTGCATAACTGAGAACAGAAAAATGCAGGAGTGGTGTGACAACAAGATGACAGAACGGAAGGAGAACACAGAGCAGCTCCTAAACATCATGGAGTGGCAAGCGGACTCGATGCAGGCGCTTGTAAAACTGCACACGGAACAGCTTCGTGCCTGCCCTCCCTGCAGCCTGTGTCCCAAAACTCTTTCCTTTGCACCCCATGTCACCGCCAACACAGTAGCTCATAATCTTTCTAATGGTATGTTACATGGGGCATTTAGAATAAAGCATATTTCAGTTATGTTATATTCATGTGCATAAGCATATTTTCATAAAAAGAAGAACAGGAGTACTTGTGGCACCTTAGAGACTAACAAATTTATTAGAGCATAAGCTTTCGTGGACTACAGCCCACTTCTTCGGATGCATACAGAGTGGAATAAATATGGCTTGTCTAGTTTTTGTAAAGTCTATCCATGAGGAAGTTTGTGTGGAAGGTTGGTTTCTTATGAGAGTATCCAGTTCTGAGAGCTCATTCTTAATCTTTCCCTATGCATCCGAAGAAGTGGGCTGTAGTCCACGAAAGCTTATGCTCTAATAAATTTGTTAGTCTCTAAGGTGCCACAAGTACTCCTGTTCTTCTTTTTGCGGATACAGACTAACACGGCTGTTACTCTGAAACTTGTCATATTTTCATAAAGTATATGGAGTGCAATATCACAATTGCATTAAGTGAAAGCAAGCATAGCCCAGGAAAGCAACAAGCACTGCTAGTCAGTGTATCATATAGAGCACTAGGTACCTACTAGCATTACAACCACTGCACTCCTGTGCATGGCACCAAACATTACTGGCTTTCAGCACTGAATTGCTGCCTCAGAGCATCCCGAATCCTCACGACCACACGTTGTGACCCTCTAATGGCCCTGGACTCTGGCTGCTCAAATTCAGCCTCCAGCCACTGAGACTCAGCACTCCGGGGGTCGGAGTGAAACTTTCACCCTTCCCTTCACCAATATTATGCAGGGTACATCACACGGCTATAACCATAGGGATGTGGTCCTCAGCCAGGTCCAGCTTCCCATACAGACATCGCCAGCAGGCCTTTAAACGGCCATAGGCACACTCAACAGTCATTCTGCACCTGCTCAAATTGTTGTTGAACTGCTCCTTGCTGCTGTCAAGGCTTCATGAGCCACGGCATCAAGGGGTAGGCGGGATCTCCCAGGATCACAATGGTTATTTTGTCTTCCCCTACGGTGATCTTCTGATATGGGAAGACTGTCCCCGCTTGCAGCTTCCTGAACAGGCCTGAGTGCCGAAAAATACATGCATCATGCACCTTTCCGGACCAGCCTGCATTAATGGCCATGAAATGCCCATGGTAATCCACAAGTGCCTAGAGAACCATTGAGAAATACCCCTTCCGATTAATGTACTCGGAGGCTAGGTGGGTTGGTGCCAGAATTGGAATATGCATCCCATCGCCCCTCCGCAGTTAGGGAAACCCATTTGTGCAAAGCCAGCCACAATGTCATGAACATTGCCCAGAGCAATGTTTTTTCTGAGGAGGATGCAATTAATGGCCCTGCACCCTTCCATCAACATGAGTCCAACAGTCGACTTGCCCACTCTGAACTGGTTAGTGACCAATCGGTAGATGTCTGGAGTAGCCAGCTTCCACAGTGCAATCGCCACACACTTCTCCACCAGCAGGGCAGCTCTCATTTTTGTGTCCTTGCACCGCAGGGTGGGGGCGAGTTCATCACACAGTCCCATGAAAGTGGCTTTCCTCATCCGAAAGTTCTGCAGCCACTGCTCATCATCCCAGACTTCCATGACGATGTGATCCCACCACTCAGTGCTTGTTTCCTGAGCCCAAAAGTGCCATTCCATGGTGGCCAGCATGTCCGTGAATGCCACAAGCAATCTCGTGTCATAGCTAGTACACGTGGTGATATTATCGTCGGATTCCTCATCTGTAGTTTAAGGCGTAACTGGACTGCCATTCGTTAGTGAGACCCATCAGCACATTCCTCAACAGTTCAGGATCCATTCCTGCAGACTGAAGAGGCAGAGCGCACAGTACAAAAACCATTGAAAGATGGCACCAAGTGCTCCGGGTAATCTGCCTCCACAAGACGAGTCGCTCGGAGCCTGTCCACACTAGCATTTTAAAGCGTTCAACTTGCTGCGCTCGGCGGGAGTTGATTTTTCACAGCCCTGAGCCAGCAAGTTAGAGCACTTTAACTTGCCAGTGTAGACATGGCCTGAAATTGTTGTTTAAACCAATTTAGTTAAACCAGAGCAAACCCCTGTGTGGATGCTCCTCTTATTTCATTTTAAATACATCTTATGGAGGTTTATATTAACCTGATTGCTAATTGACTTGAGATGAACTGAAATAAGCCTTGTTCAAACTGAAATAAGAGTGTCCACACATCCTTTCACAGAGGTTTAACTAAATGAATTTAAAAACGTATTTAAGGCTCATCGGTAGGCAGGCCATTTGTCTGGTTTAAGTTGGACAGTGCTGGTTTTGGAAAGGTTTGTCCCTGTCTAGTACCATACATGCATTTGTCTGGTATCATTAGGGAGGACACCATTTTGCAGAGCTTGCCACACTGCTTCTGCCAGCATGACCTTGTACACACCGGTGGGGGCAGGGTGGCACACACTGCAAAATGGCATCCTCCGTACAGCGTGACTTCACATGAACGGTGCCAGCAAAGTCATGAAGGCAGGGCCAGGGTCACACCAGTGAAGACAGGTTCATCCTGTTCTTGAAGTTCTGGAATGTCCAGTGTTCCAGGGATGGTCAGTGGCCACCCTACTTGTCTACACAGGGGGGTTAAACTGGATTAATTTGAAGTAATCTGATTTTAAAATGTATGTGCACACACACTGCAACCCTCCAAAGCACACTAATTCTGTGTTTATTGTGAATCTGGAGTCCTCTTGCAAAGTGGGCTACCTATGCTTCAAATAGTTCTATCCATCTATTGTCTGTGTGCACACAATCCTGCTGCGCATCACTTTGACAGTCCTCCAATCACTATTCTACACGGCTTTCCAGGCAACTATTACTGACCTGTTTACCTGTGTGCCCTCCCCTGCTCTGGTGTCTAGCTCCCCAGATGACTCCACCCCTGTTTAAAAGTTGGGATGGGGCCAAATTTTGCCTATTTGCTCCTGGGTTTGAGTATATCACTATTGCTGCAATATTACCCCAAAAGTCCTATGACACCCCTTGAGCAGCCTCTGGAAGCTGTGCTGAGACCTGGATATCATGACCATTGGGGAAGGATCGTTGGTTCAGGAAGATCTTGTAGCCAGTCACTGCCATAGAGATCTGTCTGTGGATGTTGCTTAGCTGGTGTTCGTGAGGGGCCATGACTGGGATGCTGACCAGTGCCTGATAAAGGAATTTACATCCCTGTTACACACAGTGACCAGCACGAGAGAGACCTTTATCTGCGCTGATAGGCCTCCACTCAGTGTTACCCACCGGCGGGGCTGTATCTGTGCAGTGGGGGAGGAGGTAGCAGGGGGAGTCAGTTTGGGGGATTCCTAGATCCCCTCAGGGCCATTAATCTGACTCTGAGATGGGAACATCTCTGCATTTCCAGCCTTTGGGGGAGTCTCTGCCCATGGAGGGGAATGAAACGGCTACAGGGGACAGCAGTGAGCGCCGGGGGCCCTCCTGTAGGGGCCGCCCTGTGCTGCAGACTCAGTTGTGTGGTGGATCTGGTCCCAGCGTGATAGAGGGATGGGTAGTGGGGAGAGCTGGGGAAAGGAATTTGGTGGCTGAGCCAGGGGAAGTGGAGTGAGAGCCCAGGCCCAGGGCCGTGTGTGCGGTGGGCCCAGGCTGGGTGAATGGCACCAACTCATGGGAAGGAGTCCAGGTAGTTTGTCTTCTGTTCTTGCCACATGTTCACCCGACCACATGGCTCCGCCCCAATTCCACGTCCATTGCCTGGGCACCTTCCTGTACAACCACAAACCTGTCCCACCCTTGCCCTGCTCTGTACCCACAGCTCGCCCCCTCGGTGCTGTCTCTGGGGAGGGAGCTGGTGACCCTGATCTGGGAGAGTGTCATGCTGAGGTCAGACAGGGGAGGCTGGAAGCAGGTTGGCTTTGCAGAGTTAAAAGGGTTTCATCGTACACACTTCTAGTGACGCAGCTGATTTAGCAGAGGGTGCAAATGGTTTACCAGCCACACACACTATGGGAGTCATGAGAGCCTCACAGACATGAACTTACCTCTGTGTTTCTCTCTCTATGTATCTCCCCTGCTGTAACACAACCAGGCACCAGCACGGCTCCCCTGTGTGTTGAGATGCTGATGCTGAGTGTGTGACATTAACCCCTGTCATCTCACAGACCCAGTAAAGATGTCATTCAGATCCATGTTATTTCTGTTTTCCTGACTTTAATTCCTGGCCTGGCTGCCTGACAATGAGTAGAATTGGGAATTGGGACCATGCAGGGACAGAGCTGGTTGAGCTGACCCCTCCCCTGTCATTTCCCATGGCCCCACAGGGAGGTCAGCAGCAGAAAGGTCAGTACAGAGCAGGGACATGGGCTGGGAAGGTGCTGTTGAGGGGAAGCCCAGGATGGAGTCAGAGCCATGGAGGGAGAGGGGTCAGGGCCGGTGCAACCCATTAGACAACCCAGGTGGTCGCCTAGGGCGCTAGCATTTGGGGGGGGCGGCATTTTCTTCGGCGGCGACCGTGGCAGCCAGATCTTCTGCCACCCCGGTCGTCGTCGGCATTTTGGCGGAGAGAGCTGGGGCAGGGGGGCGCGGGGAGGGCCGCCTGCAGCAAGTAATGGGGGGGGGGGATGCAGGGGAACCACTCCCCGCCCCAGCTCTCTCCGCCAAAATGCCGACGACGACCGGGGTGGCAGAAGATCTGGCTGCCACGGTCGCCGCCGAAGAAAATGNGATTGGTGCCGCAAGCCTGGGAGGCGGGAGAAGTGGAGCAGCGACGGTGTGCTCGGGGAGGAGGCAGAGCAGAGGTGATCTGGGGCGGGGAGCTGCCGCACGGCTCCCCGGGCTGGGGGGAGCTGCCATGGGGCAGGGGGGGCACCTCAGGGTGGATGGGGGGAGCTGCCACAGGGGGGGCGCCTTAGGGCGGGGGGAGCAGAGAGCTGCCACAGGGCTCGGGCTGGGGGGGGAGGCGCAAGATGGAAGTTTCGCCTAGAGCACGAAACATCCTTGCACCTGCCCTGAGCGGGGTCCCTGCCCTCACAGAGCTGCTGGGTCTGTGAGGCCGCAGAGGAGCCGCTCCCAGGCTGTGGGGCAAACTCCTGCAGGAGTCGGGAACAGCCCCAAACATCCCCAAGTTGGGTTCCCAGCACCAGGTGATGTCTTAGACCTGCCTTGTGTCACCAGTGCACAAAGCACCATATCCACCAATGGATAAACAGATTTAAAATCCCTGTCCCTGGGGAGAGAAGGGAGCAGGAGAGAATCCCAGGGGACGAATGCGAGTCATGTGGCTGGTGCCTGGCTAGACGGTGCTGGGACCTTGGGGGGATGAGGGGCTGTAAGGACCGAATAGAACAGAACAGAACATGGGGGAGCGGCGCCACCCAGCTGCTACCGGGGCAGTTGGCCGGACCCTGAGTGACTGGGTTAAACTCCCAACTACTCATTAAATAATAATATTAAATTCTGACATAAAATCCTCTGCAGCCTGTGACCCATTTCTCCAAATGATTGAATAATTAACCCAATCCAGCCCCCCAGCTGCCCTTCCCGGCTGCTGCTTCCCCCAACTCACCAAAGGAGCTTCCTGTTCTCTCCTGCTCCCCGCCCCAGCATCACCCATGTTTCCCATGTCAATGGCAGGGCAGGGTGGGGAGTTAAGTGCAGATTTTCAGCCACTCTGGGCGCTGCCTGTGTGGAGTAGGGACTCAGTCACACACAAAGCAGCCCCCCTTGGCGGGGGGGGGGGGGGGGGGGGGCCCCCCCCCCCCCCCCCGCTCTCCCCGGGGGGGGGGGGGGGGGGGGGGAGAGTGACTCTGCCTCATCCTGCTGTATCTGAAGCTAAAACCAGATCAGGTCTGGCCAAGTGTCCCACTAGCAGCTGGGAGACCCCGTTTCCCAAATTGGGGAGGCTCCTGGCTCTGATGGTCACCACCAACAGGTCATTTTGAAGTGTGTAGAAGGGAAAACAATTTGATTCTGAGAAGTGAGGGGGAAAGTTGGTCACTGGGGAGGGGTTGACCCCCATTCGCTGCAGCCCCCACAACGTGGAGAATGACTCAGGGTAACAGCTTCCCTCCAAAAAAGGAGACGATGCTGCACTTAAAACAGGGGGAGGGGGGGAAATCCCAATCTGAGAGAATTTTCTGTCAGAAACTGATAATTACATGGGAAAGAGCAAACCCAGAGCAGATTTTATATCAACATTCAATTATTAAAGAGGAAAGGGTGGGGGGTTAATTCATGTAAAGGGGGAAAATCTGATGCTCAGACATGAGGGGAAAGAGGGTCCTTTCGGGGTTTACCCCCCTACACACACACACAAACACTGGGGTAATCATAGAATCATAGAATATCAGGGTTGGAAGGGAGCTCAGGAGGTCATCTAGTCCAACCCCCTGCTCAAAGCAGGACCAATCCCCAACTAAATTATCCCAGCCAGGGCTTTGTCAAGACTGACCTTAAAAACCTCTAAGGAAGGAGATTCCACCACCTCCCTAGGTAACCCATCCCAGTGCTTCACCACCCTCCTAGTGAAAAAGTTTCTTAATATTCATCCTAAACCTCCCACACTGCAACTTGAGACCATTACTCCTTGTTCTGTCATCTGCTACCACTGAGAACAGTCTAGATCCAGCCTCTTTGGAACCCCTTTTCAGGTAGTTGAAAGCAGCTATCAAATCCCCCCTCACTCTTCTCTTCTGCAGATTAAATAATTCCAGTTCCCTCAGCCTCTCCTCATAAATCATGTGTTCCAGCCCCCTAATCATTTTTGTTGCCTTCCGCTGGACTCTTTCCAATTTTTTCACATCCTTCTTGTAGTGTGGGGCCCAAAACTGGACACAGTACTCCAGATGAGGCCTCACCAATGTCGAATAGAGGGGAATGATCACGTCCCTCGATCTGCTGGCAATACCCCTACTTATACAGCCCAAAATGCCATTAGCCTTCTTGGCAACATATCAAGCTTCTCGTCCACTGTAACCCCTAGGTCCTTTTCTACAGAACTGCCACCTAGACACTCAGTCCCTAGTCTGTAGCAATGCATGGGATTCTTCAGTCCTAAATGCAGGACTCTGCACTTGTCCTTGTTGAACCTCATCAGATTTCTTTTGGCCCAATCCTCTAATTTGTCTAGAACCTCTGTATCCCTCCAGCATATCTACTCCTCTTCCCAGTTTAGCGTCATCTGCAAACTTGCTGAGGGTGCAATCCACGCCATCCTCCAGAGCATTAATTAAGATATTGAACAAAACCAGCCCCAGGATCAACCCTTGGGGCACTCCGCTTGATACCGGCTACCAACTAGACATGGAGCCATTGATCACTACCCATTGAGGCCGATGATCCAGCCAGATCTATCCACTTTATAGTCCATGTGGCATTCCTACTCCTAAAAAGAAACAAAAGACAAATGCTGCTCTGTGGATTATGTATCAGGCTGTGAATAAGTTTGCAGAGGAGCATGAAATTTGGAAACAGGAGAAGGAAAGATTGCAACAGGAGCTGGAGAAGCTGAAATTGCAAAATAAGGGGATGAAAAATTTTTTGCAGACTGCTGTGATGCAAAGTGTAACTAATGTCCAGCAGATGGCTGCTTTAACTGAAACTTGTCAGGAATTAAAATGTAATATGAATGCACAAATGCAGGAAAAACAAAAGTATAAATTGGAGGCAGTTGCAGGGTGCTGGTGCAAAAGCACTTAATTAGCCCCTGCCCAGTCAGCTCCAATCAGGGGAAACAGATTGAGGCTGATGGGAAAGGCCTGATGCCGGCCTGAGGATTGGCAACACCTGCTGGCCTGACAAGCCAAGGGCTATAAAGGCTGGTGGTGAGCCAGAAAGCAGGGTGTAGCAAAGGAAAAGTCAGTGAGGGAGGGCACTGGAGGCCCCTTAGCTGAAGGCTGACTCTGCCTGTAAAGGAGGTGACTAATCCTGTAAAGCAGTGGTCCTCAAACTTTTATACTGGTGACCCCTTTTACATAGCAAGCCTCTGAGTGCAACCCCCCTTATAAATTGAAAACTTTTATATATTTAACACCATTATAAATGCTAGAGGCAAAGTGGGGTTTGGGATGGAGGCTGACAACTCGCAACTCCCCATGTAATAACCTCGTGACCCCCTGAGGGGTCCTGAGCCCCAGTTTGAGAACCCCTGCTGTAAAGCTTGTATATAGACAGACAGTGGTGGTGGTGGGAAAACCTTAAGTAAATAAAGACAGGATGTTGCACAACCCTGAAGCCTCTCTGAGCCTTATTGGGGGCAGCAAGCAGGCCCCAGGAAGAGGGGCGAGTCGTGGACCCTGTTACAGAGGCAAAACAATATAAAGGGGCTGTGTCAGGTTTAACTGAACAGGTTACAAAGCCACCTGGAAAAGAGAATCATAAGAAATGCATTGAAGTAATTAATAAGCCGGAGTGTGCTTTGGTGGCTAGAAAAACTATTTGTAGCTTGGCTTTTAATCACACTCCCTGAAATGATGAGGATTGGGAAAATGCTGTGAAAAAGTGGCAAAGGCAAAAGGTGCAAGAGAAGGAGGCGGAATATGTAAAGCCAAGTGCCCCTCCACCTCCATATAAATATATGAAACAGGGGGGAATGACAAAAGGGTGTGTGTCATTACAGTCTGGCAAAAAGTATGGGAGTGAAGCAGCAAGTCAGCCTACATACCATAACATTGATATACCCGTAAGGCTTATATAAGTGATTAAAAACAAAGATATAGAGCTAAATACAATACTGATGGTACAATGTGTAAAGGATCAAGAAGGGAGTGAAGTGTTTAAACTCCTGCATGAGGACGATGAGCCTGTTGAATCAGGGGGAAAATAAAAAGACAGCCAGCATTGATGGTTCAAATACCTAAATCCCCATTAAATCCCCTATTAAAAAAGACAACTTGCCCATTAACCGAAAGCGAGAAGCAGGTCAATTGGATACACGGTTAGAGAACGTTTGGATTCAGGAGACCTAAGGGAGCTGGTAATACTTGTGCTGACCCTACGGAAGGGGTGGCGGTGTTAGCAGAGCTTGAGATGGAGTCAAATCAAGAGGACAGAGAGGCTGCAGTACAGACGATAGCTCGGTATTTCTGAACCCCTTCTGAGTTAAAGGCAGTTTTGCTGATGCATCAGGAGGAGGAAAAGTCAATTATGGCTTGTTGTGTTAGACTGTTGTTGGCAGGTTCTCTAGCTGATATAAAGGAAGGGCAGGTAACAAATCTGTTATATAATGGTTTAAGGAAACCTATTAAAGTGTTTATAGAATCTCAAAAGGAATTGGATCAGGCTATATTAATTAAGATGGCCCGAGAGGCAAAAAAGATAGTAAGCAGAATAAGTGGCTCCTCCCGGAAGGCAGTCAGCGAGGTTTCTTACAGCAACCGAGCAGTCTACAGTCATCCTAATCATGCCGGTATGGGACATCAAGAGGGACGAACTAACAGAGGATGCGGAGGATCTGGTGGAGGATCAGTGTGAGCACAAATATGGGCTTTACTCCAGGAGAAAGGAGCGGATATGGTTTGTTTAAATGGACAGCATTTAGAGGTTTTGTTAAATGTTTTGAGTGATTTGCCAGGGAACAAGTCACAGCCTATGCCACAACCTGGAGCTAAGGCTGTTGAGATTGTGGGAACAGGTACAGGAGATCTGGGAGGCCCTTATGGCTTATTGTCCCAGGAATTGGCTCAGATGGACATGGAAGCTTCCCATCAGGGTAGCTCCACATCTCAGTAGGGTTGTCTTGCCCTTAGCAACCCCTGCCCCCAAGATTGAATGTTAGTGGCTAAATTGCAACTCAATGTAACTGGTAGACCTTACGTGGAAGTGGGGCAGGTGGGGGCAAAGGGAAACATACAATGGTTGCTAGCATTAATTGATACAGAAGTGGAGGCAACTCTGATTAAATCGGTGCAGGAGGACGTGCAAAAGGGACAAATTATTTCTTTATTTGGCTTTCAGGGCAAAGCAGTAAAAGGAATTTTATTTAAAAAAAATCTGTCATGGCTGATAGGACACAGTAAGTTTTCAGCATGACTGAAAATGCTATCTTAGGTGCAGATGTGGTACAGCAGAAAATACGGATAACTGATCTGGCAGAAAGTTGGCTGTGGAAAAGGGAGACAGGGATTGTAAGTAAGCAGGTAATTCCAAGAGAATTAAGGAAAGAAGCTTGTAAAGCCATAGCAGCTTGGACACGGGAGTTCCCTATGCTGTGGGCCAAAAAAAATCAATCTGAATGTGGGGACATACAAGCAGCAGTGAAAATAGTAGGAAAATTTATAAAACCAGTTCCTCAATATTCCTACCCCGCAGAAACTGTTCTGCATAGAAAAAAATTGCTACAGGATTTAAAAAAACAAAAAGTGGTGGTGAAGTGCCAAAGTCCACACAATTCTCTGATCTAGCCTATGCAGAAAGCGGACGGAAGGTTGCGCCTCACCATTAATTATAGGAAAAACAATGCGGTTACAGTCCCGATGGCACCAGTAGTAACTAATCTTCCAGCTATATTGGCTGGAATAGCTTCAGCGGCTAAATAGTTCTCTGTATTGGATATTGCTGTTTCTTTGCTATTCCATTAATCCCTGAGAGTCAGTCTCGATTTGCTTTTACATTTCAGAACAAACAGTTCACATTTCAACATGTCCCTATGGGTTACCACGATGCTCCAGCTATAGCACATGCACATGTGACAAAGATGTGGGATCAACTGCCTGATTTGAATAAGCCGTGGGTTACTTCTTATGTGAATAACATAGTAATAAACCACTGTTTCCCAGAAGGTGTGTAAACATCGAACTAAGCTGATCCTGAAAATAGTGAAAAAAACAGGCTTTAAATTATCATGGGACAAGGCACAGCAAAAAGTTAAATACTTAGGTACTATCTTGGGACAGGAGGGTCGTACCATCAGTAAACTAAAAGTGAAAATCTTAAGCACCCTCCCTAAGTCACTGGATGTGTAGATCAATCTCTGATAATTTTCATATGACTTTACATTGTGCCTCTTCATATAACCTTGTGGTGGGTCTACCCACGTGTGACCTCTGTTTTCATGGAACTTTGTATCAAAGCCTCATTTAGAAACTTTGCATTGCCCTTGGTATAATATTATAGCCCCTAAGGATAGAATAAGATAGAAGAAAAATTTCTTTTTGCTAGCAGTAGAACAAGAGCTCTCCCCCCCACTCTTAATCAATTGCCCTGTTGAATGAATGAGGTGTGAATGAGCAAGGCATGGAAGGCAGCACCTCCAGACAGCCTCAACTGTTGGAGAGGGGCTGGGAGCCAGACCCAAGGACAATAAAACGTGTCAAGTGGGCTCATTCAAGACAAGCAGACATACCCACGGCCTCGGGGGTTAGAAGCAAGCACCNTGGACACAGACACAGAGTTTAAATCTGGTATAGATTTGCATAAGAGGAAAGCTGCTATAAAAGTGAGGTGTCTTGCAAAGGACCCCGGGTCTCGTCTTGTCAACATGGGAGCATCGATCCAGATCGGCAGAAGCCCGGCTCCACCCCCTCCCCCATTTAACTCACCTGGCCAGTGAAGTTAAGGGGAGCAACTAATTGGTAACAACAAGACGGAGTGTGTTTGTGTGTGTGTGTGAGTGTAAGTGTAATATATTATATGCATATAATACAGTGTTAATGAATACATGTATTACTAATAAATGTGGCGTTCTGCTTTATTCCCCCTGAAAAGATCCTGTGCAGTACTTTAAGTACAACAGATGTGCGTTCAGTTAAGGTATTGTTAGGAGCTATGGAATTTGTTCAGGATTTTATACCAAATTTTGCTGAAATTTGTAGACCTCTCTGGTCCCTAATAAAAAAAAAACAAAAACTGACAACGGGACTGGGGCCCAGAACATGATGAGGCATTCAGAAAGTTAAAAGAAGCAGTTATGACTGCACCAGCATTAGCATATCCAGATCCAAATAAATCTTTTTACTTAATGGTATCACACAGCTTGGGAGCTATAGGTGCAGTACTACTGCAGGAAACATGTGAAAAGCAATGCCCTGTTGCTTATGGAAGCCACAAATTAACACCCCGTGAGTCAACATTTTCTCCATGTGAACTGGAATGCTTGGCTATTATATGGGCCTTACAGAAATGGGAATACATAACAGGACACGGTCCTATTATTGTAACCACAGCTCACACCCCGTAAAGCTGATTCTGCAAGAAAAGACTTCCAATATGTGATCATCGTTTGGCTAAGTGGGCCCTGATTCTACAGAACTGCAGGCTTGTGGTAAATAAAGTAAAGGAACCACCACTACTTCTATATGCTCTAATAATAGAAGGGAAACAACATGAATGTCCTATACCCATACAGATACAGTACAAGTGGCCTATGCAAGAAGCTGGGAATCTACTCCAGGCAATACCGGATCACATGTGGGTATGGTTTACAAATGGATCTAGTTATTACAAGGAAAGTCAACTTGTTTGTGCTGCAGCAGCTGTTTGTTTGTTTTCAGAACAAGAACTGGCGATCCCATGTGAAAAAATGTCAGCCCAGGGATGCGAAGTGGCAGCAGTCAAGCTAGCATCCGAAGCAACTCCCTTGGACTGTGACGTGGTCATATGCTGTGACTCTCAATGGACTGTGCAAGGCGTAAGCATATGGGCACCCATATGGGAACAGCAGGAAGGCAAAGAAGTTGCATACTGGGATTACTGGAAAACTATTATTGATATTATTCGGAAAAGGGCTGGTTCCACAGAAATCAAGCGTGTTAAGGCTCATGCTAAACAACATACTCTGGAAGGATACTACAATGTGAAAGTGGATGAAATGGCTAAGGAAGCAGCAGCTACAACATTTCCTGTGGTTCACAGTAACATCAAAGTGGTAACTCAATGTCATATAAAAAGATGCAAATCCAAAAAAAACTGCAAACAAACACTGCTACACCTGATCAAAGTCTTCTGAAACAACACAAAGCATTCATACAGTATGAAGAACAGAAATGAAAACAAGTAGGACAAAGAATAACAGAAGTAGAAGGAAAATGAAAAACAAAAAACAAAAAACAAAATGTAATCATAGCAAAACAAGGAGATAAAAAAATGGGTACCTCCAGAACATAAAAAAAAATTTGATTTGTACATGAACAAGGACATTTTGGAGCTAAAAAAACATTAGCACAAGTAAAAGAAGTCATGTGGTGGCCAGAAATGAACATGCATATTAACACATTTTGTCAACAATACTTGGTGTGTGCCACAGGTAACCCTAAAAGCAGGCGGGGAGGGGGGGGGGGGGGGGGGGGGAATACTAAAACACCAACCTAACACTAAGGGCCCGTGGCAAAAATTACAAATGAATTACATTGGACCTTTAAAAAAAAAAAACTCCTACCCCCTCCCCCCAAAAACAAACAAACAAACAACACTCTTTTGCTTGGTGGTCATAGATAATTTTTCAGGATGGGTAAAAGTAATCCCCACAATAAATAACACAGCTCAAACTACAGCTCAGGCTTTATGGACCCAAATACTAAGCAAATGGGGTATACCCTTGATCATAGATAGTAATCAAGGACCTCACTTCATGGAAGGAGTGGTAAAAGCATTATTATTAATAATGAAAATCAAACAAAAATAGCATATGGTCTACCACCCACCAAGTGCAGGAAAAGTAAAAAAACAGCCTTGACCAAGCAAATTCAAACACAAGGCTGAAATTGGAAAACCTCTTTACCTGCAATCCTGATGACCATAAAAGCCTTGGAACAAGCTGAAAGTAAGTACTCATCTTTTAAGTTAATGACAGGTCGAGCTATGAGAACTCCTAAATTCCTATTCCCACCTAAAAAACAGATACCTGAATGGGTGCAGAAGAAAGTTTGAATAGCAGATTTAGTGCAATCCATTAAAAAAAACTGGGCACAAAAAAATCAGCAAAGACAAAAGGAAGAACAAAAAGAACCACCTGGGTACCAATGGAAAATAGAAGACAAAGTAATGGTGAAAAAATTGGTAAGTACAAAAAAAAAAAAAAAGCTCAAACCCACATGAAGAGGGACCTTTCCCTGTAAAATATGTGGCCAGTCCTATAGTGGTTCTCGTGGCCACTCGAAATGGGAATATATGAAAACATTCTGATCAAGTCAAACTGCATCCAAAGTATAATAGTTCATAAATATATAAGGTAAATATAAAATAGTATATATTCATGTAAAATGTACTAACCTATAAGGCCCGGTTAGAGGCCTGTGTTTTGTTTGTTTATTTGTTTTCACAAACTAATCCATGAAGGCAAAAAATATACCGGGGAACCTGTTTCGTTTGGTCATCTATGGGCTCGTCTGCCATGTGGCTACTGAATCACCATCCATCTGTCCCATGGGAGAGGCGACCAGAGATTGTCAAATGAAGCAATTCTAACAACAATGGGGGCTTAAACCAAGGATACACACAGATTTTCTCCTCCGAATTGGGGGTACTAATCTTGAATGGGTAAGGGAGTAAGAAATAGGACTAAATGTTTAGTCACCCCTCATGGAAAGGTAATTAAAGCAAAAACAACAAAAAAAGTATGACTTGGAACTGGAATGTCACAAAACTATGAAGTAAAGGTCCTGTATGGTGAACCTACCACCGACCAGGAAAAGCTTCTTGTAAAAAATGGTCTCCAACTTATTTGAAAATGCATGGAAAAAATTTGAAGCAGAATTTGAAGGGAAGTATCTGTATAAAAGAATAAAATGGGTATTCTGATATGAGCATCCATTCACCATACTTCCACCTTTTATAGGATGCAGACCTATAATAGCACCTCTGCCAACTGAAAAAGCAGAAGCAAAAATTCGAAAACGGTCCCTAACTGCTGAAAATAATATAAATTTAGGCACAGTTCCAACTGGCATGAACCTTACTATAAATAATGGTTCAGAGCCGTCCTCTGTAGCTTTGTCCAAAGGTTATGTTTCAACAACGCTTATCTCCCCAGAATTAAAAAAAGAAGAAGCAGAAAAAAAATAAGAACACAAAACTTTTTATCCAAGCAGCCGATTCCTCGGTTCAAAAACTGAAAAAAAATGGTCAAACCTGATAAATGTCATGATGAGGAAAAAAACTAAATGTGGAAAATAGAGAAGTTTGGCACTGTATGGTAACAAAATCTGTTAATCCCTTTGGGGCCAAAAAACCACTCAAAGAATATGAACCTTTCATGTAACAAATAGAGCAGGTGTTTATTAGGAAACACATGGAGCCTCTCTAACCTAAGGGAAAAAATAAAAAAAACTTTAAAGCAACTAATGCAGTCAGCACACACTGAAAAACAAGGAAAACCAATGAATCAAAAGCTGGGATATTCTGTAATGAAATTAAGTAAATTGTTGGGGGAAAAGTGTTTTAAATATTGTTAATTTTTTAAAAAAAATTTTTCCAGGATAATCCTGAGCAAAATCCCTTATTTGTTTAAAAAAAAAAAATTTTTTTAAACAAATAAGGGATTTTGCTCAGGATTATCCTGGAAAAAAGTTTGTATAAAAACCCAGGAAATCTTAAAAGAACAATAAAAAAAAAAATCTTAAAACAGAGCCAAAAAGAAACTTGACCCCAGACTCTTAACTGGGCATTGAGTTACTACTCTTATATTAATCAATCATTCCAAGATACCTGAAAGGTACAAGTGCATACATGTACCATATGCCAGTGCACTCTCGTCCTTTCTGGTATAGCCAATGGAAAGGCACAAGAAGTGTGTTCGGTAATATATGCCAGCAGCTGGAAAAATAAAACAAAATACTATAAAATGGTACCAGAAGAAAATGAATTATGATAAATACCTGAATTAAAATAAAAGCAATACTGGAAGCCCAATGAAAATGGGGTACCTTGGTTAAAAAAAAATTGAAATTTAAAATAAAAAGAAGGTAATCTCAACATAAACTTGCAGTAAAAAAATGGTTGGTGGAAATGATATAAAATAAACCAAAATATATGTTGGCATAAAAAAAAGGGTAATGTAACAATAAACAACCAAACCTGGTTTATGGACCAAGAAATGTGGTGTACTCATGAAAATATAACTCATTTCCAGTACGAACAATATCAATGGCACCCCCAAATGACTAAAATCTTTATGACTCACCCTAAGCAGCCATGAGCCAAGCAGCAGCAGCAGACAGAATGCAGATGGCTGCATGTGGAAGCTGTGGTATGTATATAGTCCTAGCAGGAGACCCGGAACAAAGGTATGTGTGTATGAAGTGTCGCCTTATAGTGTTACTGGAGGAAAAGATTAAGGGGCTGGAGATGCAGGTAGAGACCCTGGTGGAGTTTAGGCGGGGGTTTGAGCAGCTGATGGAGGATGGGCAAGGCGGGGCTGAAGGGGAAGGCTCTAGGGTGCAGGAGGAGGCAGTAGTAGATGACAGCGAGAGGGGAATGGAAGGAGGAGATCCAGGGAAGTGGAGGCATGTGACTGTGAGAAGTAGGCCAAGGAAAAGGAGGGCCAGTGAGGGGGGAATAGAACTCAGGAATAGGTTTGAGTGTTTGGAGAACGAGGTAGAGGGGCAGCAGGTGATGACTGAAGGTGGGAGGGTGAGGAAGAAGAGAAGAGCGGCTAGTCCGAGAGAGAGGGGGGAGGAGTTGATGGAGACAGCACCAATTATGGGCCACCAGAGGATACAGGAAGGCATAAGGGGGAGCATAAGGGAAGATAGGAGCAGACACAGGTCAGGACTAGAGGGATCGGAGACTAGATTACTAGATCGCACTGTTGCCAGGCGACGGCAGGTGTATGTAATTGGAGACTCTTTACTGAGGAGATTGGACAGGCCTGTGACCAGGGCGGACCCGGAGAACAGAAGGGTGTGCTGTCTACCGGGTGCAAAGATACGCGATGTGGACCTGCGGTTGAAAAGGATCCTGAAAGGAGCAGGTAAGAACCCCTTGATAATCCTTCATGTGGGAACGAATGACACGGCTAGGTTCTCGTTAGAGAGAATCAAGGGAGATTATGCCAGGCTGGGGAAGACTCTCAAGGAGATAGAGGCTCAGGTTATCTTTAGTGGGATTCTGCCTGTTCCGAGGGAAGGGCACCAAAGGGCTGATAGGATTGCGAGGATAAATAGTTGGCTAAGGGAGTGGTGCTATAAGGAGGGCTTTGGGATGTATGGCCACTGGGAGGCTTTCGGGGACAGACACCTGTTCTCGCGGGATGGGCTTCACCTGAGTAGGGAAGGAAATAGACTTTTGGGAGGGAGGCTGGCTCATCTTATCAAAAGAGCTTTAAACTAGGAAGTTTGGGGAGATGGTTGGGAGATGCACAGTTAATCTCCACGCCAGTTTCCGGTATTGAAAAGCTGAGTGTAATAAGAGGAGACATAGCCGGGGAAATGAGATTGGACATAGGAGGGACAGGGGGACGAACACAAAGAGGAGCGCAACATACAGTGCTAGTAATGGGAGACAGGCTAAACGACATATATTAGGCTGTTTGTACACCAATGCGAGAAGCCTAGGTAATAAAATGGAGGAATTGGAGCTCTTGGTCCGAGAATTGAAACCGGATATCGTAGGAATAACTGAAACATGGTGGAATGGCAGTCACGACTGGAACACAGGTATGGAGGGGTATGCGCTGTTTAGGAAAGACCGGGATAAAGGTAAAGGGGGGGGGGGGGGTGGCATTGTATGTCAATAGTGAAATAAGCTGTAAAGAAATAATAGTGGATGGAATAGATAATACAGAGTCCGTCTGGGCAATACTCAAGCTGGGTAAAAGTACTACTAGAGCCTCTCCGGGGATAGTGCTTGGGGTGTGCTATAGACCGCCGGGATCGACCCAGGATATGGATAAGGAATTGTTTAATGTATTAAGGGAGGTAAATACTAATAGAAACTGTGTAATTATGGGGGACTTTAACTTCCCGGATATAGATTGGGGAACAAACGCTAGTAGCAATAATAGGGCTCAGATGTTCCTAGATGTGCTTGCGGATCAATTCCTTTATCAAGTGGTAGCTGAGCCGACGAGGGGGGAGGCCATTTTAGATTTGATTCTGGTAAGTAGTGAGGACCTTGTTGAGGAAGTGGTAGTGGGGGACAACTTGGGCTCCAGTGATCATGAGCTAATTCGCTTTAAACTAAATGGAAAGAGTACCAGAATTAAGTCAAAGACTAGGGTTTATAATTTTAAAAAGGCCAATTTTAACAAATTAAGGGGACTGGTAAGGGAAGTGGATTGGGCAACCGTATTAAGGGACCTAAAGGCAGAAGAAGCCTGGGATTACTTTAAGTTAAAGATGCAAGAGCTGTCAGAGGCCTGTATCCCCAAAAAGGGAAAAAGATTACTAAGCAAGAGACTTAGACCGAGCTGGATGAGCGACCGGCTGAAAGGGGCGATTAGGAAAAAACAGAAAGCGTACAAAGAGTGGAAGAGGGGAGGGATCAGTAAGGAAACTTACCTTAGCGAAGTCAGAGAATGTAGAGATAGAGTGAGAAAGGCCAAAGGCCAGGAAGAGTTGGACTTAGCGAGGGGAATTAAAAGTAATAGTAAGAGGTTTTACAGCCATATAAATAGGAAGAAAGCAAAGAAAGAAGAAGTGGGACCGCTGAAGACTATAGCCGGAGAGGAGATTAAAGATAATCTAGGCATGGCGCAATATCTCAATGAATATTTTGCATCGGTGTTTAATGAGGCCAATGAAGGTATTAGGGATACTAGCACCGTTACAGAGGGGCATACGGGATGGGGGATTACCGCATCCGAGGTAGAAACAAAACTAGAACGCCTTAATGGGACTAAGTCGGGTGGACCAGACAATCTTCATCCGAGAATATTGAAGGAATTGGCGCGGGAAATAGCAGGCCCATTAGCGACTATATTTAATGAATCTGTAAACTCGGGGGTAGTCCCGTTAGACTGGAGAATAGCCAATGTGGTTCCTATTTTCAAGAAAGGGAAAAAAAGTGACCCGGGTAACTATAGGCCTGTTAGTTTAACATCAGTAGTGTGCAAGGTGCTGGAGAAGATTCTGAAAGAGAAACTAGTTGAGGACCTTGAAGTTAATGGCAAATGCGATAAATTACAGCATGGTTTTACGAAGGGCAGATCGTGCCAAACGAATCTGATCTCCTTCTTTGAGAAAGTAACGGACTTATTAGATAAGGGAAATGCGGTGGACCTAATTTACCTGGATTTCAGTAAAGCGTTTGATACAGTACCCCATGAGGAACTATTGGTTAAAATGAAAAACATGGGGATCGATATGAAAATCCAGAGGTGGATAGGGAATTGGTTAATGGGGAGAATGCAGCGGGTCGTATTAAAGGGTGAATTGTCGGGTTGGAGGGAGGTTACTAGTGGAGTGCCTCAAGGTTCGGTTTTGGGACCCATCTTATTTAATCTATTTATAACTGACCTCGGGACAGATTGCAAGAGTGGGCTGATAAAGTTTGCGGATGATACGAAGGTGGGAGGAGTTGCAAACTCGGAGGAGGACAGGGATACTCTGCAGGGAGACTTGAATGAGCTTGTGAATTGGAGTATTAGAAATAGGATGAAATTTAATAGTAAAAAGTGTAAGGTTATGCACTTGGGGACGAATAATAACAATTTTAGTTACAAGATGGGGACGCATTGGTTAGAAGTAACGGAAGAGGAGAAGGACCTAGGGGTCCTTGTGGACCGCAGGATGACTATGAGTCGGCAATGTGACGTGGCGGTGAAAAAAGCCAATGCGGTCTTGGGATGTATTAGGCGAGGTATATCTAGTAGAGATAGGGAGGTCCTGCTTCCGTTGTATAAGGCACTGGTGAGACCTCATTTGGAGTACTGTGTGCAGTTCTGGGGACTTCAACGGTAGAGTACAGGGAAGGGTCTTGCGGCCTGCAGCATGCAGGGGGTCAGACCAGATGATCATAATGGTCCCTTCTGACCTTAATGTCTATGAGTCTATGAGTCTATAAATTAATCTTGCCAAGTTTAAAAAAAATCAAGTAAAATATTACAGATTGGAATATAAAAATACAAACTAATCAAGGCACACTGGACCAAATAGAACGGTCAACTAAACTAATAATATCTGTAAAAGGTATGCTTGCTCAAAAGTATAACATTGTTTAAAAAGCTGTAAAAAGAACAAAATCTCAAATGTGTGCTTGGTACAATGTTGTATGTCAAGGAACATGAAATAAAGTTAATTGGGTAATGTTATTTTGTATTACTGAAATTGCTGTATTATTCCTTATATGTTTCTGTTCTAAATATCAGATCTGTAAGCAATATAAAAAAAAAACAAGCTTTGCAAAACACTTATAAAATTAAGTTGTTAAATTATGCAACTAATAATCGTAAAATAATGCTTTAAGTTTTATAAAAACAAAAAAAACCCATACGTAATCTAATAGCGTACAAATTGCGGGTATGGTGTAGCCATACTGAATGAATGGCGTGAGCATAACTTGATATGACTTAAACATGGCTGAAGGGCTGCAGAGGATCCTGGGAGCAGGGTCCCTTTAAGCAGAAGCAGATTTGATAAAGGACTGGCAAAGCCTGTGTGTGTGATCGATATTGAACCTATTGGTTGGCAAATATGGGCCCATGCAAAAGTTAATATCACATGTATAAAGTTCCAGCATGGAGCACAGGTCGACCTGGTTGTAGTGACCTTACAGCAAGGACACCGCACAGAGAGCCAGAGTGAATGATTGATGAGTGAGTAAACGTGGAGTGGAGTGGAGTGGTGTGGAGTGATTTTCATTCAGTACCTCTCCAGACCCTTCTAAAATACTAATTAAATAAAATAATAACCACGTGCCCACTGGGCATGCTTTTAAGACATGTGACTCCTTTGAGGAAAAAGAGTATAAAAATCAAGCAAAGTAACTTACTGTTGGTTGAGATTCCTTAATTAATGCTTAAAGAAGCAACGCTGCCAGACAGAGTAACCAAAACTCTACTCCGTGGGCTCGAGTAGGACTGTGAACCAGAGGGGTCTAAAGACAGTCAAGGCCTTGTCTCGAGGGAATCCGAGACAGACCAGAGGGCTGAGAAGAACAGACCTGGAGAGAAGAAGCCATCCATAGAATTGGTAACCACCTTCTCTGTTTGCCAAGCAGGAACTATGTAAGGCTAGTGCAGGGTCTGTTTGTGTTTGTTTGAAAAAGAGAGACTTGTTAAGAGGAATTTATAGCTCTTAATGTATAGCCCTTAATATCTAATATAGGAGTTATGTGCTTAATGTAACCCTTGTGTAATTTCTTCTCAAGGAACTGCTGTGCATTTAAAATAATTGCTGTGGACCCTTTTCACTGGTATGACAGTAAGATCTGCTCCACTGGGAGCCAGTAGAGATCCAATTCAGAGGTAGTAGCGTCCCCTGTTGTTAACACCGAGCACCCCCTGCCACTTCCCCAGCAGCTCTTACAGCTCTCACAGCAGCACCCCTGGACACCAACATGATGATTCAAATGGGAGGGTTTGCAGGATCAAGCCCTCGTTGGCTCTCTCCAGAGGTGAAAGTAAGCCACTACGGTCCGGTATGGCATACCGGCAAGAGCCAGTATGCCGTGCCGGACCGCACCGGCTTCCGCGGCGGGGATTTAAAGGGTTCTGGGCTCCCCACAGCGGGGAGCCCAGAGCCCTTTAAATCCCGCCCGCAGCTCCGGCAGCTGGGCTGGGGACGGGATTTAAAGGGCTCGGAGCTCCGCGGCAGCCGGAGCCACGGGCCCTTTAATTTGCCCCGGGGCCTCCCAGCCACCTCTGCAGCTGAGAGCCCTGGGTTGATTTAAAGGCTCTGGGGCTCCCAGCCACAGCCGGAGCCCCAGGGCCTTTAAATCTTGAGAGGCCAAGGCCCACCTCTTCCGGTTGAGGCTACACCTCTTCCGGATGCGGCCACGCCCCCTTCAGGACTCCGGCAGTACCGGTAAGTCCTGTAAGTTACTTTCACCCCTGGCTCTCATATATTATTGCTCCACATTTCATACAGCAAGGGGTGGAATTCAGGAAGAGGGTCTGAGCAAGGGAGGGGAGACTCCATCACTAGAGCCCAGGTGGGGAAGGGGCTGAGATCCAGGCAGCTGAAGCTGGTCAGTGTGTCAGGAACTGCTTCCCATCGGAATTTGCTACCAATAGCAAAAACCTACATTCACTTGGTGCCTACATTTTTGCAGTAATAGTCCCCTAAGTGCCTGTGTATCTGCCTCTATACATGTGCGCTGCTGCCCCCCACTAGGCACCCACACACCTGTCTCCTGCCCGATCCCTAGTATGACCCTGAATCTAGGGAAAATAGGTGCTCCTCCGTTTATCTTGCCTTCAGGGCCCAATTCAGCAGGTCTGCTCAGAGGCAGACCAGCAGATCAGGTCCCGTTCAAAATCTGGACAGAGGAGGAGGTGCCAGCCCAGTGATTAGAGCACTCACCTGAAATATGAAGAGAAACCCAGGTTCGTGTCCCCTGTATGTGCAGGAGAGTAAGGACTTGAACTGGGGTCTCCCCCACCTCTTAGGGGAGCTCTCTAATAATTTATTCCAGCATCTTTCCAGGTACTGAAGTTAGGCTGACGGATCTATAATTCCCTGGGTCTCTTTTGTTCCCCTTTTTAAAGATAGGTTCAATGTTTGCCCTTCTCCAGTCCCGGATTCCTCATCCCTCCTCCATGAGTTCTCAAAGATAATCATTAACAGTTCTGAGATTGCTTCAGCCAGTTCCTTAAGTACCCTCAGGTGAATTTCATCAGGCTCCATCAACTTGAATACATCTAACTTATCTAAATATTCTTTAGCCTGTTCTTTCCCTATTTTGGCTGGCATTCCTTCCCCCTTGCTGTTAATATTGTGTTGAATATCTGGTCACACAAATCTTTTTAGTGAAGATTGAAGCAAAATAGGCATTAAACACCTCAGTGTCAGTGACTGGGACATGGGCAATCATGCCTAGTGGTCAGAGCAGGCGTCAGTACCCAGGAGTCAGAGACTTGATACCAGAGCCAGGGGTCAAAGCTGATGTCAAAGATCAGGAATCTGAGTCAAGGGGTCAGAATTGGGTTAGCTGGAATGAGGCAAAATGAGGAGCAGGGCTGGGACAAGCAGATGCAGGCACTATCACAGCCATGGGTGATGCTTTAAGCAGCCATTAAGCTGCTGCTGGGCTTAAGAGCTGGTCTGCTGACTCTTCCAACCAATTAGGTGGTGTAGCCAGTCAAGCAGCCTAATAGAGGCCAGTTGTGCTCATTAGGTTTCCCAGAGACTGTCTCTGCTGCAGGCTCTGATTCCTGACACTTAGCCTTCTGGAGGTTGTCAGTTATTAGCTCTCCTTCTTTGCTAAGTAGAGGGCCTACACTTTCCTTCATCTCTTTTCTTGCTCTGAGTCCTAACATATTTATAAAACTTCTTCTTCTTGCCTTTTTTTTTGTCCCTAGTTAGGTGTAGCTAAATTTCTGACTTAGCCTTTCTCATTTTATCCCTACGTGCTTGTGCTAGTCTCCTGTACTCATTCTTAGCAACTTGTCCATGTTACCACTTTTTCTAGGATTCCCTTTTGATTTTCAGGTCATTAAAAAGCTCCTGATGGAGCCATATTGGCCTCTTACTGTTCTTTCTATCTTTCCTTCGCATCAGGATAGCTTGCTGTTGTGCCTTTAGTAGTGTCTCTTTGACAAACTGCCAGCTCTCCTGGACTCCTTTTTCCTGTAGATTTTCTTCCCATGGGACCTTAGCTGCCAGTTCTCTGCGTTTGTTAAAGTCTGCTTTTGAAGTCCATTTTCCTTATTCTGCTACTCTCACTCTTTCCTTTCCTTAAAATCATGAAATCTATCATTTCATGATCACTTTCACTCAAATTGCCTTCAACCATCAGATTCACAACCAATTCCTTTGACCCCATTAGTCAGAATCACGTCTAAAATGGCTACTCCCCCGGTTACTTCCTCCACCTCTGAAACAAAAGGTGGTCCCTAATACATTCCAAAAACTCATTGGAACCTTTTGTATATTTGCCATACTGCATTGCTTTTCCAACAAATGTCTGGGTAGCTAAAGTCTCCCATTACTACCAGGTCTTGTGTTTTGGATATTTCTGTTATTTGTTCTGGAAATGCCACATCCTGATTTGGGGGTTTCTAGTAGACCCATATCATGACATAGCCTCTGTTTTTCCCCCTTTTATCTTAACCCATTGTAAGTGCCAAGGGCATAGGCAATTTTGCCTAGCGGTCACAGCTGGGCTGAGGTCTGCCCACAAGGGAAGGGAGTCACTGGGTCAGAGTAAGGGAAATTACAATGCCAGGTTCTATAAACAAAAGTGAGAGTCAGAGTCAGGCCAGGTCAGAGAACAGAGACAGTCCAGGTTAGGATCATGAGTAAGGGTCAAAGTCAAGCTGGAATCACTGATCAAGAGATGCAGCATAGTAGTAGCCAACCAAGATCTATGTGATTGCCCAGATATCTTCCTGGGGCAACCCCTGGGTTAAGTAAGGGCACTTAGCCAATCAGAGGGCTGCAGGCTACTGTCACTCTGGGTCTCGTGGGTGGTACTTCCAGCAGTGCCTATTCTCCATAGTGTTCTCTGGCTGTACCTCTGCAGGGCCTTCCAGTGGCATTGTGGGATTAGTAGCTGCCCAAGGCTCTACAGACCCACATTCTAGTCCCTGGGTCCTTACACCCAGAGACTTTCAACTGGTCTGCCTCTCACCTCCTTCTAGAACTCAGAACAAGTGAATATATTCTTGGTGTATAGCATAACACCTCATCCCTTTTCTCTCTGCCTAACCTTCATGAACAAGCTATACCCCTCTATACCAATATTCCATCATGAGATTTAGCCCAGCAAGTCTCTGTGATGCCAATTACGTCATAATTTAGCTCATGTACTAATACTTCCAGTTCATTCCCTATACTTCTTGCATTTGTGTATAGACATCTAAGACACTGGGTTAATTCTCTCATGTTATCCTTTTTGCTGCTCCTATGACCTTCTTGTAATTTTCCATTTCCTGAACTGTGCTTTGAACTCTACACAGTATTCTAGTATCAGTCTCACCAGTGCCATATGCAGATGTACATTCAGCTCCCTTACTCCTACTCCCTACAGCCCTCTTTATACATGCAAGGATCGCATTAGCCCTTTTTGCTCCAGCATCGCACTTGTCCACTAGGACCCCTAAATCCTTTCCAGAGACACTGCTTTCCAGGATACAGTCCTCCATTCTGTAGATAGGGCCTACATTCTTTAGGACAAATTTTCAAAAGTGTTTAGCCATCTCAAGATGCAGATAGGTGCCTGTAGAATTTCCAAAATACCTAAGCAGGTTAGACAAACACCTATCGGGGCGGTCTCTGCCGAATCTGCCACAGCACAGGGAGATGAACTCGATGGCTTCTTGAGGTCCCTTCCAGCTGTGCAGGTTTATCATTTCTATGAGGTCATGTGATAAAGAATAAACTTGTGCTAGAGGAAAAATAAAAAGAACAAATTGTGAAATAACAATTGTAAATTACAAAATCCTGGTAAGAGCAAAGGAAATGTTCTGCTACGAACCCGGTATGTGATTGCTTAAATACTAGCCTCAGTTACTATTTTCTGTGATTATTTATTGTTAGGACCTTACACTAAGCAGCACAGTGACATCCATCTGCAAAATATTAACCAAGGACTGCTAAGGAAAACAGGAGTCACCAAAACACTGCTTTTAAACAGGAATTAAAATACAGAAATAAACTGGAGTGAAATTGCATTTACAGTGGTTTATAGGCAACAGAGTAACTGTCAGGCATTGGAACAGTAGATAAGACCCCCATAAAGTGACAATGAATTATTTTGTGTAACAAAGACATATACGGTAATGTGCTTTAACACCACAGCCCTGGAGAGGGGTTGGGACAGCAAGGAACATAAACCTCTCTGCCACCCATGTGCTATTTTGGCCACCACTGCACAGGGCTCACCCCATTGTGGTAACTTTTATCCCCTCTGCCCCTCACTATCCCGGGGTTTCCCCCTCTGCCCCTGTCTGGCAGCACATCTCCCCCTATCCTAACCCCGGTTCCTGCGCCCTCTCCCTGATTCTGTCTTCCTGCCCCCGCCCCCCATTCCCCTGCCTCCACCAGCTGTTCCACCCGCTTCTGGACACGTTTCGGCCCCTGCCCCATAAACAGGGGGCCCGTCTGCAGCTCTTCAGCTGGGAGGAGATTCTGATGGCAAGTGGGAGCAGCGGCTTCAGCGATGTTCCCGAGCATGTTCAGATCACTCCAGCCTGTCCAGTGACAGCTCAGCAACGTGGGAAAATTCCTCTCCTCCGTCCCTTCGCTCTCAGGGGCTGTGCTTCCTGGGTTAGAGGCTGCTGCTGCTGCCGTCTCCATTGTTGTGACTTGGGAGCCTGGGCTGAGCAGCTGCTGCTCCCCAGTGGGGTCTGTACAAGCCCCCTCTATGCCCAGCCCGGGGGGACTTTTTGCAGGGGCTGAAACCAGCCCCTGGGGCAGCACCGGGCTCTGCCGACACCAGCCCCTGAGCCAGAGCCTGCAGGTGAGGGGAGAGACCCGGGGGAAAGGGCTATGGCCGGGCAGGAAAGTGACTCTGCACCAACTCTGCTCCGGGAGTGGGCGGGGGGTCTGCGAGTCCCAGAGCTGCTGCCCTCCCTGACCCGCCCCTCCCCCCAGGCTCTTGTTAGCAGTTGCAGAAGCCGATCCAGCCAGGAGAGTGAATGTCCCCAGCACACAGGGGTGGCTCTAGGCACCAGCAAAGCAAGCAGGTGCTTGGGGCAGCCCATTTGCAGGGGCAGCAGGGATCCAGCCTGGGAGCTGAGAATCAACAGGGGGCCCTGGGAGCTGTAGTTTCTTGGTTAGCTCCCTGCCTATACAGCCAGCCCTGGGCAGGGAAAGAACTAAATTTCCCAGCATTCCCTTGGCCGCTACCAACAGGAAAGGGAGTGAGGTAGCTGAAACCTCATGCTGCCGCTTGCTGTGAATGGAGAGCTCACTGCTAGAGCGGGGTAGCCCTGGGAACGGGGAACACGTGTGCCCAAGGAGTAGAAGGCTTTGGCCCTTCTGAAGACATCCCCAGATTGGATTAGGGATACTGGTGTGACCTCACCTTGCAGCCCCCAAAGAAAGAATTGGGTGGACTAAATGGACAGTGCCCCTCTCTATCTGAAGCCTAGCAAGGGAGGTACGTAGATCCCACTAGAATTTAAAATGAAAAGTAAGGGAGGGGAGGCTCTGGACCTGGGCAGCTTTAGATACAGTACCAGGCACGTAGGAGGATTTCCACGTCTGAGCCATGGAAGCAGAAATTGACTTTTCCTTTTCAGATTTAGCTAATATTCAGAAAGGGAATCTAGCACCTGCCTTCCAAATTTGAACACCTCAATATTCAGGAGTGCTCAAGCTCAATTTGGGCAGCTGTTACTTCATTTCTCCCAAATCAAATCTACTGATCCACTGTAACTTGCTGTAGAAAAAGTAGGATAAAATTGAGCAAGAAATGCTTCCCAGTGGTTATTAGGACTGGAATTGCTATTTTCAACAGCCATTGCCATTTTTTTTTAATTTTTATTTTAGTTTTATTTGTTTAAAAGGAAGACAGTAATATTGCATTGGCAAATTCCCCATAGAAACAAAAAGTGGAACAAAAGAATAATAAAGGCACCTTAACTTTTCCTCATTTATAGAGGACAGTCTTATAATATGCATCCAGATATCCTCCAATCACACAAGCTGAAAATTGTTCCACTTTACTAGAGTTCTGTAACCATATGGGAACCAATCCCGTCTGTGTTCTGTGCACATCTAAAATTCCTGCTCAATGACCTCCCCTAGGAGCCAGTTACCAGTGACCCAGGGCTGGGGCGAAAGGAGAGTACAGTTGGCAGGGGAGAGCCCAGGGCTGGGGTGGCAGGGTGTGTGTGGGTGGGGGAGCACTGGTGAGGGGGGAAGAGGGGAGCCCAGGGCTGGGGCAGCAGGGGGTGTGGGTGGGGGGAGAGCCCAGGGCTGGGACGGCAGGGGGTTTGTGGGTGGGGGGGACACTGGTGGGGGGGAAGTGGGGAGCCCAGAGCTGGGGCAGCGGAGGGTGTGGATGGGTGGGGGGAGCCCAGGACTGGGGTAGGGGGCAGCCAAACATTTTTTTGCTTGGGGCGGCAAAAAACCTAGAGCCGGCCCTGCCAGCACAGTGACCAAGACTCCAGGGCAGAGGGGGAAGGAGATGGGGAAAAAACAGACTGGACGGGGCAGCAGGAGTTTATTGTAGAGGGAGGTTCCCGGCTCCCAGCCCTGCCCAGCTCCATTCCCTGCAGCACCCTGGGGCAGATTGACTTTCCTGGGGAGAAGGGGAGGAGCAGGGAGAGGAAAACCAGGTACTGCCTCCACCTGGTCCCTGCACTGCTGAGGGAATGTGCTGCCCTCGGGGACAGTGTCAGGGGGGATCCCCGAAACTGAATCCTTTGGTTCTGCTCTTTTCTAAGGCCAAGTCCACACTAGGAAATTAGGTCAGTATAACTACCTCACTCAGGGGTGTGAAAAATCCACCCCCCAAGAAAAGTAACAGTTAAACCGACCTAATCCGTGGTGTAGACCAGGGGTGGCCAACCTTCTGAAGCACTTAGAGGAGAGGAAAGTGATCAGGAACAGTCAACATGGATTCACCAAGTCATGCCTGACTAACCTAATTGCCTTCTATGAGGAGATAACTGGGTCTGTGGATGAGGGGAAAGCAGTGGATGCGTTATTCCTTGACTTTAGCAAAGCTTTTGATACGGTCTCCCACGGTATTCTTGCCAGCAAGTTAAAGAAGTATGGGCTGGATGAATGGACTATGTTAGGGGGCTTATTCCTTCATCCTCTCACTTCCCTCGTCCTTCTTGCATGAACAGAGAGCAACAATACCCGAAGTCCAAAGGTGCAAACAATTCAATGTTTATTGGGGTGAACTTCCAGCAAGCATGATTTCAGTTTCCTTCCTTAGTGTCCCCCTTCCCAGCTCGGACACCACAGAACCTTGCCTATGTCCCTGTTCCCATTTCCCTCCTTAGCAAAGCATGATTCCAGTTCCCACACTCCAGTCCGTGTGTGAAAGTGAAATGAATTATATTAAAGAAATAGAATGAATTAAAGAATGCTGTATGTACCTTTAAGTAGAAATGAGAAATGCTGCAAGCCAGGGGGGCAGGAAAGCAGACATTAACTGCTTAACTTGCCACTTAAGGGCAATTGGTGAAGCATTAGTCTTAGATCGATAAGAGTTAACAAGGAAGCAGGTTATGCATATTGTGCTCCATGCATATTTTACAATTT
>NC_048311.1:3994196-4032420 GCF_013100865.1 Trachemys scripta elegans | reverse complement strand
ATTGCCCTTAAGTGGCAAGTTAAGCAGTTAATGTCTGCTTTCCTGCCCCCCTGGCTTGCAGCATTTCTCATTTCTACTTAAAGGTACATACAGCATTCTTTAATTCATTCTATTTCTTTAATATAATTCATTTCACTTTCACAGATCTAAGCTGTTGTCGGTGTTAGCAGTTGACAGAACAAGGAGTAATGGTCTCAAGTTGCAGTGGGGGAGGTTTAGGTTGGATATTAGGAAAAACTTTTTCACTAGGAGGGTGGTGAAGCACTGGAATGGGTTACCTAGGGAGGTGGGGGAATCTCCTTCCTTGGAGGTTTTTAAGGTCAGGCTTGACAAAGCCCTGGCTGGGATAATTTAGTTGGTGTTGGTCCTGCTTTGAGCAGGGGGTTGGACTAGATGACCTCCTGAGGTCCCTTCCAACCCTGATATTCTATGAACCTGTGGCTCCAGAGCCACGTGCGGCTCTTCAGAAGTTAATATGCTGCTCCTTGTACTGGCACTGACTCCAGGGCTGGAGCTACAGGTGTCAACTTTCCAGTGTGCCAGGGGGTGCTCACTGCTCAACCCCTGGCTCTGCCACAGGTCCTGCCTCCATTCCACCCCTTCCCACCCTCTCCCTGAGTCTGCCATGCCCTTGCTCCTCCCTCTCTCCCCCGGAGCCTCTTGCATGCCACAAAACAGCTGATTCGGGGAGGCGCTGAACAGCAGGGCTGCCGGTGGGTGGGAGGCGTTGGGAGTGGGGCGGGAGGAGCTCATGGGGGGGCTGCTGACGTATTACTGTGGCTCTTTGGCAATGTACATTGGTAAATTCTGGCTCCTTCTCAGGCTCAGGTTGGCCACCCCTTGTATAGACAGTGCTAGATTGATTCTCCCATGGACATAGCTACTGCCTTGTGGGAGGTGGAGTACCTACCTCGACAGGAGAAGCCTTCCTGTTGGCGTAGGTAGCATCTTTACTGAAGATGCAGCTGTGCTGCTGCAGCATTGTAAGTGTAGGCCTGCCCCAAGATTTGGTTCAGAGACTTTTAAAAATGTCTCAGCCCTGGTCTACACTACGAGTTTAGGTCAGATTTAGCAGCGTTAGATCGATTTAACCCTGCACCCGTCCACACGACGAAGCCATTTTTGTTGATTTAAAGGGCTCTTAAAATCGATTTCTGTACTCCTCCCGGACGAGGGGATTAGCCCTGAAATCGACATCGCCAGGTTGAATTTGGAGTAGTGTGGACGCAATTCAATGGTATTGGCCTCCAGGAGCTATCCCAGAGTGCTTCGTTGTGACCGCTCTGGACAGCACTTTGAACTCAGATGCACTAGCCAGGTACACAGGAAAAGCCCCGGGAACTTTTGAATTTCATTTCCTGTTTGGCCAGCGTGGCGAACTCAGCAGCACTCAGCAGCACAGGTGACCATGCAGTCCCCCCAGAATGTTTCTACATTTCTACGTTTGCTTAACGGCAAAAGTATCATGCCTCGCTAGCGATCCTGCCTGAGTCAGGTCGCTGTGTCACATGCACTCTGAGCTGTGTCAGCCTTGGGCGGGGGCATGACCGCTTTGTGAGCAGGAAGGCCATAGATATAGACATTGCATTAGGTAGCTTCTGTAGCTAGAGAAAACATTCCTGTGCATTCGGCAAAGTCTGTGGCAAAAAAAGAGAAGCCCCGTAGTGTAGTGGTTATCACGTCCACCTAACACACAAAAGCCCCGTAATGTAGTGGTTATCATGTTCACCTAACTCATGAAACGTCCCTGGTTGGAAACAGGTCACTGTTCCTTTTTTGACTCCCCTCCTGCATTTTTAGTCTTAGAACAGACTGTGCTGTGAAATTTTACTTTGAATTATATCAATTATGAGTTAAATAATATGGAAGCTCTCTCTAAGTTATAGTCTCGGGTTCCTTACCCTTTCAGCTGATCTGATAAATTAACATTTTTGTTAGGGGCGGGGAAAAATTTTCATGAAGCCTTTTATAGGGACTAATGCTATCTAGGACTCTGAAATAACCTTAACATGGCCCATAGAGTGCAATCCTTCGTTCTGGATTTGCCATTCCACAAGTTGAACTGCTCCTTACTACTGTCCAGGCTTCATGAGTCATGGGAGCAAGGGGCAGGCTGGGGTAGGTGCGACTGCACGGTGCTGCTAGCTGGGAGATCAGCCTGAGGCAGAAGCCTCCAGCTGGCATGATATTCCAGGCAGGACTGAATCTCCATGAGACGAAACTTAAAGAAGAGAATGACCTGGAGTCACTCCCATTCGGTGCTCTAAGAGGAGGATAGCCATGTCTGTCCAGGCACCCCTGATCGACCTCACTGAGATCTGCCAGCTGAGTGGGACCCCGGCTGGCAGGAGCCGGCGAATGGAGCCCCAGACCGGCAGCGGGCTGAGCCGCTCACCCTGCTGCCGGTCTGGGGCTCCATCCGCTGGCTCCGCTCAGCCCACTGCCTCCCTGGGGTTCCGATCATCCAGGCAGGCAGTGGGCTGAGCAGGTCCAGTGGATGGGACCCCGGAAAAAAGGCACGAAACGATTGTCTGCCGTTGCTTTCACCGGGGGGGGGGGGGGGGGGGGGGGCTGACGACATGTACCCAGAACCACCCGAGACAAAGTTTTTGCCCCATCAGGCATTGGGCGCTCAACCCAGAATTCCAATGGGTGGCGGAGACTGCGGGAACTGTGGGATAGCTACCCACAGTGCAACGCTCCAAAAGTCGACGCTAGCCTCGGTACTGTGGACACACTCCGTCGACTTAATGGTCTTAATGGTCTTAAGTGGGGACACACACAATCGACTGTATCAAATCAATTTCTAAAAAATCGACTTATATTAAATCAACCTAATTTCTTAGTGTAGACATACCTTCAGTGGGTTTAGTCCTGGTGGAAGGGGCTGGATCTGCACTGCAATAAAGTGACCAAGTGTTTTTGCAGCCTGGCAGAATCTAGAATCTGGCTTCAGGTAAAGAGCTCAGGGGAAACTGGGGTATAAAATGGACTAAAACGTTTTCTGATACCTGCCCAATGGCCCTTCTTGCCTTGACAGGCTGCAGAATGACATCCACATCTTGCTCCAGATCCTCCCATCCTCCCAGGGCACAGGGAAGAGACATAGCTGCTGCAGTGGTGCTGGCTCAGGTAAGTGATTGGCAGGGAGGCGCTGGGGAGGGTGGGGTTTGACTGGACGTGTGGGAGGGACAGGAAATACAGGAGGAAAGTTGAATGAGGAATGAAAAACCTCTGTTTAGTCCTTTGCTCTTTATACAACAAACACAATATGGAGAAGTCACATGGGCACAGCTAGGTCCCAAATAACCATGTTTAGTAACTACACAGACATGCAAGGCCCAGCCACGTATTTACACTACTGCTTAGATTAGTCCTTGGCAGCTTCTAAACCATAGAACATAGTGAGCCACCAGACAGCTCACAAAACGCTTAAAAGGATGTAACAGGGTTTTGTGGATTGCTTGGTCCTTAAGGGCAGCTAATCATCAACAGGAGCCCTTACCATGTCCCTCTGCTTCGGCCACAGTGGGTTTCAACTGCCTGGGTTCTCAGCTGCTAGCTGGTATTGCCCCCACCTGACTGTTCAAGGGAGCCAGGAACCCTACCCGACCTCCCTATGCAGTTTCAGTTATCCCTGACCCGGTCCTTACCCCCAGGACTAGCCTGATGCCTCCGTACATACCTTCCGTAATGGATGAACCAACAATCAATGTACACTTTATTTACAAGGGGAAATATACAGGAAGCCTATAAAGAGAAGGGAAATATGGACTTGGAGTCGATACTTCAGTAACACCATACAACTCGCAAGTAACACAACCCCTAGAGTGGATTGCCTTGGATTGACAAGTCCAGTTTATTCCACACTAGTGGGCTCCATAAGGTGGAGAGAGAGGGGTGCTCCGTGGGGGGGGCGGGGTGGAAGGGAGAAAGGGGGGGTGCTCCATGGGAGGGGGAGAAGAATGGACGTTAAAGGGGGGTGGTGGCAACAAAGGATACTGCCAGAGCCGCCGAGCCTGCCTCACCTCATGCTGGGGGAAAGTCACACTCACAGGTGAGTTCCTTGCCCCACCCCTACCCCTTCCCTTCCCAGACACCCCAGCAGCCAATCCCCTCCCTCAGACTGTGCTGCATTCGGCTCTCTCTAGGACCCAGCAGCCCTGCTCTTACATGCTCCACTGCTTCCCCAGAGTGGTGCCCCCAGGCAGAGTGGTGCCCTAAGCGGCTGCCTATTCTGCCTATGGCTAAGGACATCCCTGGCCAGAAATGGTGGCCATTTTGAATAAGGGCAGTTTGACTCTACCCCCCTGAAAGTAATGGGAGGTGGTGGCCATGTAGAACAAGGGAGAATGTGTGAGTTCTGTGCCAGGAATTATGTGAAATGTCCAAAAATCCCAACTAAATATTGTGAGACTCATGATAAAATCACCGGAGGTGGCAGCTCTTGGCATCACGGTTTCACCATAAAAACCGTGTGTTTTTAATGACAGCTTTGAGAAATTTCCCCTTCCCCAGGGAAAATTTCCTGCTCTCTGTGGAGTGGGGGTGAGGGATTTGGCAGCCCTGCTGTGAGCTGGTGGGATTGTGGCTGGGGCAGCAGGTTCTGAGAGGGGGAATCTGGCTGTTTCAGAGGCTGGTGACCTTCGAGGAGGTGGCTGTGTATTTTACTGAAGAGCAATGGGCTCTGCTGGACCCCCGTCAGAGAGCCCTCTACAGGGACGTCATGCAGCAGAACTATGAGAATGTGACCTCGCTGGGTAAGGATTCCTGTCCCCTCGGGTATTAGAAGGAGTGGAGGGTCTCTGAAGCATCCGGGTCGGCTTCTGCTCAGGGTTCATCCCCGGTCCCTTAGATTTCAGGAGGATCAGCCCCAGAAACCATGTGAGAGAGACTGTTCCCTCCTGATACCCCTCTCAGGGGAGAGGAGATTCAGAGACATAGTGGAGAAGCTCATCCCCAGAACTTCCAAGGGAGGGGATGGGCTGTATGTAGCACTTTGTGTTTCTAAACACGGGCTCACACACAGAGAGATGTCTCCTCTCCATCCTTTCCCAGGACTATCTCCATGGCTGGAAAGGGCTGTGGTCTCAGCAGGGCTAGGAAGGAGTAAGAGGTTGCACAACTGTGTTGTGCCAAAGTCATAAAAAACCCAGTGTGTGGAGTTCGCAGAACCTCCTGCAGGGGGAGCTGTGCACCTCCCAAGAACCATCTGACCTCCCCACAGTGTCTTCAGGAACATCTGTTTGGTTTATGCAGCTCTGGTTGATGAAGGCAGCTGTGTTGATATAGTATACTTGGATTTCTTCAGGGCATTTGACTTGGTACCACATGACATTTTGATTTAAAAAGCTTGTCATATAGGGAATAAACAAGATCACACAGTAGATGGATTCACAGCTGGCTCATTTACGGATCTCAAAATGTTTTTGTTAATGGGGAGAAATCAATGAGCAGGGCTGTTTCTAGTGGGTGCCCTAGGGATCAGTTCTTGGTCCAACACTACTTAATATTTTCATCAACAATCTTCATGATGATGTAAAATCTTTGCTGGTAAGTTTTGTGGATGACACAAAGATTAGTGGAGTATCAATAACAAGGAGGACAGGTTATCGTTACCAAGTGATCTGAATTTCCTGCTTAAATGGTCATAATCCAATAAAATGTGTTTTAGTACCTGCACAGCCAAATGCAAGGTAATACATCTGAGAAAACAAGAATTCAGATTATACCTACAGCATGAAAAATCTGGGCTTGGCTACTCTACAGAGGCTAGAGCAGCATAGCTACTGCACTGTAGCTGCGCTGGCATAACCCCATAGATGTAGCCAAATCTGACCTTCTGAAATAAAAAATCATAGTTGATGACCTGGGTTTCATTATCTTTCCTTTTAATTTAAACTGAATCAACCTGTGACTAGAGCCAAGGTTATTTCCTACGACCACCTCGTCTATGATGTCCTCACTACTTACTAAAACCAAATCTAAAATTGCATCAACTCTGTTGGTTTGGTGACCATTTGATGAAGAAACTGTCGACATTGTAGATAATCATGCAGCACTGTGGCAAAAAGGACTCATGCGATCCTTGGGTGTATAAAAAGGGGAGTATCCGGCAGAAGCGAGGAAGAGATCGTGCCTGTATACGCAGCATTGGTGAGACCACTGCTGGAATACTGCCTCCAGTTCTGGTGTCCACACTGCAAGAAGGATGTGGGAACATTGGAGAGAGTTCAAAGGAGGGACACAACAACGACCGTGGGGCTGGAAGACAGTCCTTTCCATTGGAGGAGCTCAACGTATCCAGCTTATTGAAGAGAAGGTTGAGAGGGGACTTGATCAGTGTGTATAGGTACTTACACATGGAAAACAGATTTGATAATGGCGGGCGGGGGGGGCGGGGGGGGCGGGGAGGGCTTTTAAGCTTTGCTCAGGAAGGAATAACTTGAAGCAGTGGCTGGAAGCTGAAGTTACACAAATTCTTCCTTGAAATAAGATGCAATTTCCCAGCAGTGAGGCTAATTAAATATTGGCACCATCTTACCAAGGGGGGTAGGGGACTCATCATCTCTTTGAGTCTTTAAAGTGAAAGTTCTCTCTTAAAAAAAATATGCTTTAATCCAGTTTCTGGGGGATGTTTCGTGGCCTGGGCTGAGGCAGGGTAGATGGTTGTAGTGGAACTCAGAGTCCCACCCCTCCACTCCCCGCAACTTCAGTACCGCCCTCACCTGAGCCCCCAACCTCTCTTCCCTCCCCAATCATCAATCCCATTTATACCCCTCTTCCCTTATGCCCCCACTCCTCTGCCCCCTGGTATCTCTTCCCTCCCAGGAGGCAGTCCCATGTATGTTTCTCCCAACGCCCAAAGATTTTGATTACATTCTCCCCAAAATGAAATTGTCACCCATGATTCACAAATTGTAGCAACCTCTGGCCACTCAGTCCAAAACTTATTTTGTCTTAGGTGGGGGCTTATGATTAACTTATCCTTAGTTATACTAATTGAAGGGTGAATTCATAGCCATCAGTCTCAGCGAGGTCTGTGATTCATCCAGTCACTAGTACCTCTCAGTTCAACATTACAAGACAGCAGAAGGACATTTTTGAGGGGCCCTGTAACTCGAGAACCCCTCAAAAGACCCCAAATTTGGGTCAGTAACGCTACCCAACATCCCAAAGAGGCACACAAAATGCAAAGTGATCTGAGTAACCATTCAGTTTTTAGAGCACTTACAAGAGTTGAGCTTTAAAGCCTATAAAATGGCAGGAATGGAAACCCGCTGTTTTTCTGTATTGGTGCATGCGTACTGTAAAAAATGCACATTTTCTTAATTAACATTCTCAGTCTGCATCCCCCAAAGATTTAGGGGGTGCCATGCACTATTTTGGGTAAAACTCAACAGATTGAGATCATTCTGCCCTGCATCACTTCAATAGTTTGATCTCTAGCCCTATGCAAAAAGATAAATAAATAAATGTAGAAACTCTTTTAAAAAATGGCTCTTTTTCTCAGGCCTTATATCTCTTGCACCTCTAGCTCAAATGACCCAAGTTTGGGTCACTAACTGCACCCAAAACCCTGCACCAAATTTTAAAGGAGTCTGACAAAGGATGTCAATTTTAGAGGACTTAGAAAAGTCAACCTTTTAACAGAAGTCGTGATTCAACTCTCACTATAGTGGCACTGCCATGCCAGTACAATTTCCTGGTTTTTCAAAAGTTTGAGTTTGAAATATATTAACTCTGTATTTCCTGGGTTTTTGGAGGTTTGGTTCTCACTGAATTTATTAAAGGTTATTTTGTTTGTTTTGTCATTGAATAATGATTATAATCATTTTTTGTGGCTTCGGTTGGTCATTTATAGTGGTCAGGAACTGGGCCGGCTCCAGGCACCAGCAAAGGAAGCAGGTGCTTGGGGTGGCCAATGGAGAGGGGTGGCACGTCCGGGTCTTCGGCTGCAATTCGTTGGCGGGTCCCTCACTCCTTCTCGGAGGGAAGGACTCGCCGCCGAATTGCTGCCGAAGAATGAAGCGGCGCGGTCTGGATTATCCTGTCTGGATTATCTCTCTGTCCCAGCAGGTGATGGGATGGTGGGTAAGAGCGAAGAGGAGACTCCTCAGCAGGAAGTTCCTGAGCAAGTGGAACAACACGGAAATCTATCAGGAAAAATGGAAGAGGACGTTTCCCAGAGTCCTGAGCAGAGAGAAGCCTGTGAGAGACAGCAAGGAAACAACCCAGAGATGAAACTGGGTAAATCCACTTACCAAGTGGGAGGTCTGAAGGACCTTAAGGAAACCACAATCCAGCCAAGAGTCTTCAGTAAAGAGGAACCATATGACTGTGCTGAGTGTGCGAGAAGTTTCAACCGGAAATCCAACCTTGTTAGACATCAAAGAGTCCACACTGGTGAAAAACCCTATAACTGCCCCAGCTGTGGGAAGTGCTTCAGTCAGATATCACACCTTATTGTACATCAGAGAATCCATACAGGAGAGAGACCTTATAAATGCCTTGACTGTGAGAAAAGTTTCAAGCACAGTTCAGACCTTGTTTCACACCAGAGAATTCACACAGGGGAGAGACCATATAAATGCCCAGACCGTGGAAAGAGCTTCAGGCAGAGCTCAGTCCTTATTTCACATCACACAATCCATATGGGAGAGAAACCCCATAACTGTCTTGAGTGTGGGAAAGACCCTATATATGCCTCGACTGCGGGAAAACCTTCCATCAGAAAGCGTACCTTATTGTCCACCAGAGAATCCACACGGGAGAGGCACCCTATAGCTGTCCTGAGTGCGGGTAAAGCTTCAAGCAGAGATCAGACCTTAGTGTACATCAGAGAACCCATGTGGCAGAGAGACCCTATAAATGCCCCAACTGTGGGAAAGGCTTCACCCAGAGTTCAAACCTCCTTAAACACCAGAGAGTCCACACGGGAGAGAGACTCTATATGTGCCTGGAGTGTGGGAAACATTTTTCTAATTTTTTGTACCTGATTTCACATCGGAGACTCCACACAGGAGAGACACCCTATAAATGTTCTTTCTGTGGGAAAAGCTTTGCTCTGAGCTCAAACCTGATTTCACACCAGAGAATCCACACGGGAGAGGCATCTTATAAATGTGCCAACTGTGGGCAAAGCTTCAGGCAGAGCTCGGACCTTATTTCACATAGACGAATTCACATGGCAGAGAGACCTTATAAATGTTTTGCCTGTGGAAAGAGCTTCAGCCAGAGATCAAACCTCACCATACATCAGAAAATCCACACAACAGCAAGACCCTATAACTGCCCCGAGTGTGGGAAAAGCTGCAAGCGCAACTCAGAACTAATTTTGCATCAGAGAATCCACATGGGAGAGAAACCCTTTAAGTGCTCCGAATGTGGGGAAAGTTTCTGTCAGAGATCGCAACTTATTAGACATCAGAGAATTCACACAGGACAGAAACCCTTTAACTGCTCTGAATGCGGAAAGAACTTTACCCAGAGCTCAGCCCTTATTGTCCATCAGAGAATGCACACCGGAAATAAACCATATACATGTTCTGTCTGTGGGAAAAGCTACAAGGCAAAGGTCTCCCTAATATCCCACCAGAAACTGCACACAAGGTAGAAGGTGTTGGGAGCTCTCCCTGTGGTCTGTGTCCTCTTGAAGCAAAGTGTAAATGTGCTTCATTTGAGCTCTCCCTCAGGGACAATCGGTCTGTGTCCTCTTGAAGCAAAGTGGGGCTCAGCTGACAGCACACATGGGATTTTTCCTGAAATCACTACCCTGTGAGGAATTTTTCTCCTTGTTTCAGGATGGTGGCCATGGGGAGGGTTTCTTGTTTCTGGAAAATCAGATTTCAGATTCATCTTTATTCCTCATTGAAGTTTTTACTTTGATTGGTTTCTGTTTTTTCCAAATAAATTCCTAATAAAATGTTTGTTGCAAATCCATCGTCTTCCAGGGAATCTCAAACATTTCGTCTGTTCTTGAGCTGTACGGATACGGGACAAAGTACCCCAGATTGAGTAAATTCCCCCTCATGAATTCAGTGTTGATAAATCCAAAGTAATGCACATTGGAAAACATAATCCCAACTAAATGAGCTGTTACCACTCAAGAACGAGATCTTGGCGTCATTGTGGATAGGTCTCTGAAAACATCCACTCAGTGTGCAAAAAGTCAAAAAGGCTACCAGAATGTTGAGAATCATTAGGAAAGGGATAGATAACAAGACAGAAAATCTCATAATGCAACTCTATAAATCCAGGGTATGCATACACTCCTTGAATATGGCTTACAGTTCTGGTCTCCCCATCTCAAAAAAGATATGTTACAAATGGAAAAGGTACAGACTAGGGTAACAGACATGATTAGAGGAATGGAACAGCTTCATATGAGGAGCGGTGAAAAAGACTGGGACTGTTCAGGTTGGATAAGAGACAACTAAGTGGGGGTTATGATAGAGGTCTGTAACATCATGAATGGAGTGGAGAAAGTAAATAAGGAAGTGTTATTTACCCCTTCATATAACACAAGAGCCAGGTGTCACCCAATGAAATTAATAGGCAGCAGGTAAAAACTAACAAAAGGAAGTATTTCTTCATACAACACACAATAAGCCTGTGGAACTCATTGCCTGGTGATGTTGTGAAGAACAAAAGTATAACTTCAAAAAAAAATTAGATAAGCTCATGGAGGATAGGTCTATCAATGGCTATTTGCCAAGATGTTTACGGATGGAACCCCCATGCTCTGGGTGTCCCTAAGCATCTCACTGCCAGAAGCTCTGGGGTTGGATGACGGGATGGATCACTCAAAAATTGCCCTGTTGTTTATTCCCTCTGAAGCAGGAAGCATTCGCCAATGTCAGAAGACAGGACCATGGGCTAGATGGACCATAGGTCTGACTCTGTATGGCCGTTCTTATTCACTCCCCGTCAGCAGGAATCTCTCACTCCCCCTATCCAGCCCCTTTCACTGATGTGTCTGCCCATCCTGCTTTAAAAGGGATATCTGGCACCTCCATGTCTTTGCTCTTGCAGCTCTAAGTGCCTCTGGGCTCAGTCTCTGGGTCTTCACTTCCCATAGCCTAGGAATTTAATTGGTCGCTCAGAGCTAGAGCAGCTGGTCCCTGGGAGGCTGGATACATGGACACTGCCCATGGGGAGCAGCCATTTCCTTCTGCCCGGCAGCATCTCCAATGTCTGTCCTCTCTCTCTGCTCCATACCCAGCTCACTGAGGAATCAAGTGACTCAGGCAGAATCGTGACATTTCCCCTTGGACACAGAGCAGCTGCAGGGCCCTCATCCTGCCCGGACTCCATCTCAGCCATTCACTTCCCACTGGGTTCCTGGATGCCGCTCCCAGTTTCCTGGTGGTTTCTGTGGCACTGTCTCCCTACTGTGGTAACTGCATCTCTGTCCAGGGGGATAAACCCCCTCTCCCCTATACTCTGTTGTCCCATTCTCAGTCCCAGACCCCAGCTCCATTGCTCTGTGCTGTACCTGGGGCCATTGAACCCCAACATCAGGGCTCTGATCACAACCCCTGCCCTGGACCAATTGCAGCCACCAGACAAAACACCCCCACGTGTTTGTTGCTGTCTGAAATTGTCAGCCCAGATATCGCAGTGCGGGTGTTTGAAGCAGCCCTGGGCCATCATCTGAGCTGCAGGGAAACAGAGTATCTTTACGGGGTATCTTTAGTGTATGCTCAGTAATCCTTGCCCCTCCGAATCCAAGCAGCATGAAGATACAGTTCCTCCTTGTTAAGGCTTTTTATTCCCTCCCCCCTTCTGCTCTGAGTTGCAAGTTCAACTGTTGGGAGGAATTCACTCGCATCATGTCTCCTAGTTTGTCTGGTGTCAATGGACTTGCTTTGTCGGGCTGGACATAACCCTTGTTGGATACTAGTATGTCACGCTAGTTAATATTTCTCTCTTGTGTGGTGGTTTACGCAATTACAGAGGCTCACAATGCACAATGCAAATGCTCTACTATTACCTTACAATATGGGATGCAGATGTTATACGTGAGATTAAGGTATGCAGCACTTACAAGCATTCAAAAAAGTCTAAACACTAAGCACATTTTTATAACTCTACCACCTATTTGACCAGTACTAACACACAGATGAACCAGACTGATTCTGGTTGTTTTTCAGTATCTAAGTGAGGCATAGTGGCCTTGGCATAAAGTGGCACCTGGTTTGCCAATGTCACACCAGGAACCACCTGAGCTCCCCATCTGTTTCATTTATACAAGGACCCACCCACCCAGCCCATCTGGCAACAGCTCTGTCTCAGGACAACTCTAAAACCCTCATCTCACCTGTTTTCTCACAACCGGTTTTCCAATTCCCAAACTGAACATGGCGAGAACTTCTGGGTTTGAAGGGAAAACAGCTGCCAGATGGAGGGAGAGGAAGAAGGAGAAACCTCGCAATGATCCACTTTCCCCTCCAAACAAACCACCCCAGTCTACGCTAATCAAATCACTCCAGACTTGCTAAATGTTAATTCCACTTCACCCTTGCCCTGAGGATTCCATCTGAGACATGGCCTTCACTTACCCCTCACTAAACCCAGGAGATCAGTCATATGTGCCACCAGACCGCATGACAATCCCCACGCCAAAGTCACACCTTATGCACTTTTGCTGTCACAACCTGCAAAATTCACTGCTGAAAGACAATTGATTCTTCAAGTTCAGATGTCCCTCCTCTCCTCATATCACAGAAACAGCTTTGCCAAGCCATTCTAATCCCTCCACAGCTACCCCTAACACAGTGAAGGCAGTGGGAGTGAATGCAGATAAATACCAGAATTCAGATCTGTGGAGCACTGCACAGTTATGGCATGTTCTCTTAGATCAGGGGTCGGCAACCTAAGGCACGCGAGCCAATTTTGAGTGGCACGTAGCTCCCTGCCGCGGCCCCAGCCCCCAGCCCCACTTAGCCCCCCTGCCCACCGCTCTCCCCTGCGGGGGCAGGAGGCAGAAGCTTGGTTCTGTGGCAGCCAAGCTTCCCCACTCCCCCGCTTCTTCCCCCAGCATGTTGCTTTCCGGCCCCTCCTCCTCTCCGTCCCTGCACCAATCAGCTGATGGCCCTAGCAAGGGGGAGGGGAAAGAGCAGCAGCGTGCACACAGCTCCGTAGAGGATGCAGAGAGAGGTAGGGATGGAGCCTGGGGGAAGGGGGTGGAACAGGGCATATCCCTTCCAGCCCCCTGCCCTGAGCCGCTCAGGGCAGGGGGCTGGGAGCACCCCCACGAGCCGAGCACCCCAGCCTTCTGCCCTGCACCCCCCACACCCGCCAGCCCTCTGCCCTGAACCCCCCCACCCCAACACACACCCAGCCTTCTGCCCTGCACCCCCACAGACCCATCCCTCTGCCCTGAACCCCTCACACCCCAACACACACCCAGCCTTCTGCCCTTCACCCCCCACACACCCCCAGCGTGAAAAAGCACTAATGGCTCGTCTACACAGGCATGTTATACTGGTGTAAGCTAAGGTTCGAGTTTAAGCAGATCTTGTCATATTGGTATGAATCCCTATATGGACACTGCCAGTCTGGTACAGCAGTGGGATTTTTTGGTTTAGCTGATGTCGCTTGGGAAGGGGTTTAACTAAATTGGGGGGGGGGGAAGCCACTATTATACCAGAATAGGCATTTCCACATGGGGGGGCTTCCTGGTATTACTACACCCTTATAACTGGCAACAATTTCCAGTGTAGACAAGCCCGAAGGGGTTGAATACCGAATCAAGTTTCCTCTGGCAGCCCAATACATCATTTCAGACAGAGTAGAGCCACTGTAGCTGTGCATTGGGCTGCTCTGTGCCTTTAATGTCGCAGCCCTGGATAGGAGATGCTGAGATGAACCTCCCAGCAAGGACCACCAGCCTCTCTGCCATCCACACCCTCTTCTGGCAACCCCCGCAGATGAATCACTCCCTCTGTGGTAACTTTTATCCCCTCTGCCACTGTGTAGCAGCACATCTCCCCAGTTCTGATCCCCAGCTCCCGCTCGATGTTCCTGATTTTGCCAAAATGCCCCTCTCCTTCCTTTTCCTCACCAGTGTCATCCTCCTCTCAACACACTGTGGCCCCTGCACAAGTTCTGCCCATCCCTCTCATCTGATTTGCCCCCTCAAATCCTTTAGCCCAGTGGTTCTCAACCAGGGGTACTCAGAGGTCTTCCAACAGTTATATCATCTACTCTAGATATTTGCCTAGTTTTACAGCAGGCTACATAAAAAGCACTAGTGATGTCAATACAAACTCAAATTTCATACAGACAATGACTTGTTTATATTGCTCTATATACTATATGCCAGGACTTCTCAAACTGTGAGTCAGGACCCCAAAGTGGGTCATGACCCCTTTTTAATGGGGGCACCAGAGCTGGTGTTAGACTTGCTGGGACCCGGGGCTGAAGGGGAAGCCCAAGCCCCACCGGCCCAAGGCTGAAGTCAAACCCAGAGGGCTGCAGCCCTGGGTGGTAGGGCTCAGGTTACAAGCCCCCCACCGGGGGCTGAAGCCCTTGAACTTTGGCTCCTGCACCCCAGGTCGGTGGGGCTTGTGTTCCCCCCACCCCCTACACACACACACACACAGATGGGGCTCGCATGGGCTCCAGCTGTGGTCCCCCCTCCAGGGGCCATGTAGTAGTTTGTGTTGTCAGAAGGGTGTCGTGGTGCAATGAAGTTTGAGAACCCCTGCTATACACTGAACTGTAAGTACAATATTTATATTCCCATCGGTTTATTTTATAATTATAGGCTAAAAACGAGAAAGTCAGCACTTTTTCAGTAAATCTGTCCTATGACACTTATGTATTTTTACATCTGATTTTGTGAGCAAGTCATTTTTAAAAGAGGTGAAACTTGGGGGTACACAAAACAAATCAAGACTCCTGAAAGGGGGACAGTAGTCTGGAAAGGTTGAGAGCCATTGCTTTAGCCCCTTTTTATACCAGGGAGCAGGTCCTGATGGCAAGGGAGGGCAGAGGCTTCTTCAGCCCAAGTTACTGAGCATGTCTGGCTAGTTCAGGCAGCTGGGTAACAGCAAAGTACCAAATCTCCTCCTCCCTCCCCCAACAGAAATAATCTGAAGCAAAACACTTGTCCTCATGCTTCAGCCGAGGAGAGCGATTGGGGAGGTCTCAAGAGGAGATTTGCCCATTTCACACCCTGATTCCCCCAGGCTCTGGCCCTGCCGACAGACTCTGGGCTTTCGATACAGTCCGTCCCAGGGAGGGCTGCAGCCCGGGTTGTTATCCAGGGGGCACAGGAAGCAGGGCTGGGAGCAGCAGCTGAGAACTGTTGTATCCGGCGCTGCGGGGAGGGAAGGGGGAGAGTTCAAGGTAGGTAGGAGGCGTTAATGATAGTCACAGAGAGCCAGGGACCGCACAGTTCCTGCATTTGCGTGATCAGTGATCAAGGCGGCTGGAAGAAGCTGCTGCCTCCATTGTGAGCCGGGAGCCCGGGCTGAGCCGCTGCTGCTCCCCAGCGGGGTGTGTGCGGGGAGAGACCTGCACTGACCTCCCTTTGCATCCGTTCCTCCTGGTGGGGACTTTCTGCGGTGACTGGGGCAGCCCCGGGCTCTGCCGACACCAGCCCCTGAGCCGGAGCCTGCAGGTGAGAGGAGAGACCCGGGGGAAAGGGCTGGGGCGGGGCAGGAAAGTGACTCTACACCAACGGCCCCTTCTCGCACCAGCTCTGCTGGGGGGGGAGTTGCGAGTCCCAGAGCTGCTGCCCTCCCTGACCCCCATGCTCTGCTCCTTTGAGCGCCTGCAGGAGCCGAGCCAGCTCCGGGAGAGCGAACGCCCCGGGCCGGGCCAGGGACCGAGTCTCCCAGCCCGAGGGGAGGGGAGAGGGGGCAGGAGGGAGACGGGGCAGTGACTGGCAGGGGCAGCAGGAGCAATCAGTGGGGAGGGAGGTCCCGGCTCCCAGCCCTGTCCAGCCCCATTCCCTGCAGCACCCCGGGGCAGATTGACTTTCCTGGGACAAGGTGAGGAGCTGGGAGAAGAAAAGCCAGTTCCTGCCTCTGCCTGGTCCCCGCGCTGCTGGGGGGATGCGCTGCCCTGGGGACAGTGTCAGGGGGGATCCCCCAGAGCGTCTTCTTTGATTCTGGTCTTTTCTTGTGTTTGGCTTAAAGACTGTGTTACTGGAGGGTTTAAACATGTTTCAGTGGGTTTAGTCCTAATGGGTGGGGCTGGGCTGGGCTATGCTGCCATAAAGAGTCTAAATTTAAAGTATCTTTCTGCAGAGAAAGAGCCTGGGGAAATCGGTGTGAAATGGACTAAAACCTCTTCTATAGCCTGCCCCATCGCCCTTCTCGCCTTGACAGGCTGCAGAATAATATCCACATCTTGCTCCAGGTTGTCCCATCCTCCCAGGGGACAGGGAAGGGAATGGACTGTAATGGAGCCAGTGCAGGTAAGTGATTTTCAGGGAGGTGGTGGGGTTGGCCTGCATATGGAGGAGGGACAGTAAATACAGACAGAGGGAAAAACTGGAAATGAAAAACCTTCTGTTGCATAGTTTGCTCTTTATACAACACACAATATAGAGAAACCCCAGGGGGCATAGTTGGGTTTTTCTAACTATACACTGCAAGTTTGCAGATGATACTAAACTGGGAGGCATGGTAGACATGGTGGAGGGGAGGGATAGGATACAGAGGAACCTAGACAAATTAGAGGATTGGGCCAAAAGAAACCTGATGAGGTTCAACAAGGACAAGTGCGGAGTCCTCCACTTAGGACGGAAGAATCCTATGCACTGCTACAGACTGGGGACCGAATGGCTAGGCAGCAGTTCTGCAGAAAAGGACCTAGAGGTTACAGTGGATGAGAAGCTGGATATGAGTCAACAGTGTGCTCTTGTTGTCAAGAAGGCTAACGGCATTTTGGGCTGTATAAGTAGGGGCATTGCCAGCAGATCGGGGGACGTGATCATTCCCCTCTATTCGACATTGGTGAGGCCCCATCTGGAGTACTGTGTCCAGTTCTGGGCCCCACACTACAAGAAGGATGTGGAAAAATTGGAAAGACTCCAGCGGAGGGCAACAAAAATGATTAGGGGGCTGGAACACATGACTTATGAGGAGAGGCTGAGGGAACTGGGATTGTTTAGTCTGCAGAAGAGAAGAGTGAGGGGGGATTTGATAGCTGCTTTCAACTACCTGAAAGGGGGTTCCAAAAAGGATGAATCTAGACTGTTTTCAGTGGTACCAGAAGACAGAACAAGGAGTAATGGTCTCAAGTTGCAGTGGGGGAGGTTTAGATTGGATATTAGGAAAAACTTTTTCACTAGGAGGGTGGTGAAGCACTGGAATGGGTTACCTAGGGAGGTGGTGGAATCTCCTTCCTTAGAGGTTTTTAAGGTTAGGCTTGACAAAGCCCTGGCTGGGATGATTTAGTTGGGAATTGGTCCTGCTTTGAGCAGGAGGTTGGACTAGATGACCTCCTGAGGTCCCTTCCAAACCTGATATTCTGTGATTCTAAGTGCAAGGCCTAGCCACCTATATACATTTACTTGGTCTGGTTTCTGGCAGCTCCTAAGAAACACAGTGAGGGCCACTAGAGGGCTCACAAACTGTTTGAAGGGATATTACCCACTTCCTACACACTGGCTACTCCTGCCTCTTTGATGAAGGAGAGCATTTAAAAAAATAACTTAGCAATATGTTACTATCAATACTACTATTACTAGAAGACTGCACACTTTGTTGCTTCTGTAGGCCAAACTTATTGTACACATCAGGGGCTCCTGGCATCTTTTCATTCCCCTTGGCCCCCACAGGTGTGCCATCCTCCCATCCCTATTTGAGGGGCTCCCTGCAACCCCCCACCCACTCCCTCATGCAAAGGGTCTGCGCGTCCCCCCTTCCCCATGCCAGAATCCCTGATTCTTCCTCCCATGTCCTCCCCAATTCCCCTCTTTCCACATATCGTGTCCCCCATTCTTGCATTCCCCCTATGCCAGGAGAGCTATGTGCCACTGTAACAGGACCAGCCACCTCCTGAGCACCCCGTCATGGACTGAGGTTGCGCTGCAAGTGTCCTGACTCAGTTGCCCTCGTGGTTCCTCCATAAACTCAAAAAGACTTCTCTCTGTTCAATAATACCCCTCCTTAGGGTCTGTTTTATTAGCAAAAAGTTCAAAATAAACCCCAAAATGTCTTCCTTTACACCCCTCCAGCCTTAAACTGCACACAGTCAATTCCCTGACATATTGTCCCCAAACTCCCAAGGTCTTCCTTGCAGGAGCCTTTCTCACTCTTTGTCACAGCTTCCTCTTCCTGTTTCCTCCTCTCCTCTGGCTCTTTCTAGAGCCCTCTATCATGCCCCATTGTGAGACTGTTAATGAGGCACAGGCGGGCTGGACCTGTTCTTTCTTAAAGGGCCCAGTCCACCTTGTGACAGCCGCCCTATTCCTTCTCTTCCCTCCCCGAACTCCCCAACCCTTGCTTAAGGCCAATAGACTCTGTGGGCCCCTTATTATAGTCAATAAACCCACCACCTTTGTCTCACTGTTGCAGGGGTGTGCACAGGAATAAATTTTGGCCGCTTTTGGAGGGGCACTTTCTGTGCCTGCCCCCCATGGCCGGAGGAGCTGGCTCTCCCCTTTGTAGCCCCAGTGTTGGAGGACCTGGGGCTCCCAGCCACAGCCTTGGGGCCGGAGGAGCTCACTCTTCCCAGGCAGCTGGAAGAGTTGGATCTCGCCCCAGAGCCGGAGGAGCTGTCGTTTCCCGCCCCACCCTATGGCCAGAGGAGCTCACTCTTCCTGCCCTGGCCCTGGAGGAGTTCTGTACCCACAGTGATTGGGGGGGCCCGTGCCCCTGCTTGCGCCCCATTGCGCACACCCCTGCACTGTTGACACTGTTAGTAATTAAATACTGTTCCAGCTCTCCAGAGGATGAGCCCTCTGCTGAGCTATCAAACACGTCCGTTTTCCCCAGCCAGCCAGAGATTATTTTTTTGTAACCCTTTATTTGTCCCCACTCAATGAGCAGTTTACTGACAGTCCCACTGGCTACAGGCAGCAGTTTCCTTTGAGTTCCATTTCCACTGGGCATCTGCAGTCACAGTCTATTCCACTGTGTTTCTGGATTCAGATCCCATCCCCGTTGCCAGTTGGGTCTTTTGCTCTTCAAACAACACAAATAACTTGGAGAAAGCACACAGGCAGAGTTGGGTTTCAAATAGCCATATTTACTAAATACCCACCGACACTCAAGGCCTAACTACACACACTGCTACACTGATTTCTTGAAGTTTCTAAAATTAGCACCCAGTGAGCGCTACTAGAGAGCTCACAAATTATTTAAAGAGATACTAACCTACTCTTATAAACTACACCATCTTTAATGTGGGCCCTGAATTTGTGGGACAGGCCCAGTGTAAATTACTATACTTGAGAAAGCAAGTGCCTAAAAATGTTGATATCCAAAGCCTACAACCAGAATACAGATTTCAGAAGCCGTGAGTCACTCCGGAAAGTCAGGAGATGGGCATAGATTCATAGGAACTCAGAATGGACCATTGTGATCAGTTAGTCTGATGTCCTGTATAACACAGGATTTAGGACTCCCCTGAATTAGTTCCTGTTTGAACTAGAGCATATCTTTTCAAAAAACATCCAAACTGAATTGGAAAAAATGCCACTAATGGAAAATCCATGATAAGTTTTTCCAGCAGTTAATCACCCTCACTGTTAAAAACTTTGTGCCTTATTTTGAGTCTGAATTTGTCCTCGTTCAGCTTCCAGCCATTGTATCATTATATATTTATCTGCTAGATTAAAGAGCCCATTATCAAATTTCTGTTCACTGTGTAGATACTTATAAATTGTGATTGTCACCCCTTAACCTTCTCTTTGTTAAGGTAAATAGACTGCGCTCCTGGAGTCTTTCACTACAAGGCATGTTTTCCAAAGTTTTAATCATTCTTGTGGCTCCTCTCTGAATCCTTTCCAATTTTTCAACACCCTTCTTGAATTGTGGGTACCAGAACTGGCCACAGTATTCAAGTAGCTGTCGCAGAACTAGTATAACCTTTCTACTCCTACTCGACATTCCCATGTTTATTCATCCTAGGTTTACATTAGCCCTTTTGGCCGTACCATCATTCTGGGAGCTCATATTCAGCTGATTATCCACCATAACCCGCAAGTCTTATTCACTGCTTCCCAGGATAGAGGCCCCCATTCTGTGTCTCTGGCCTGCATTCTTTCTTCCTAATTGTATGAGTTTATATTTGGCCATATTGAAATGCAAATTCTTTACTGACACCCAACTTACTAAATGATCCAGATCGCTCTATAAGGGTGATCTGTCCTCTTAATTATTTACCACATCTCCAATCTTTGTGTCATCTGCAAACTTTATCAGTGATGAGTTTGTGTTTTCTTCCAGGTGACTGATAAAAATGTTAAATAACAATAGGGCCATAAACCAATTCCTGTGGGACCCCACTGGATACACACCCACTTGATGACGATTCCCTGGTTACAGTTACAGTTTGAGACCCGCCAGTTTTTAATCTATTTAGTTTCTGCCATTTTAATTTAATATTATTTTAGTTTTTTAATCATAATGTTGTGCAGTACCAAACACCTTTCAAAATGCTAAGTATGATCAGAACTATTACCTTTATCAGCTAAACTTGTCATCTCAAAAAAGGTACAAAGTTAGTCTTCCAAAAATTCATCTTGATTTACTTTAATTACATTACCTTCCTTTAATTCTTTAGTAATTGATTCCCACATCAGCTTCTCCATTCTCTTGTCCAGGATTGATGTCATGCTGACAGGCCTATAATTACTCAGGTCACCCTGTTTACCCTTTTTAAAAATTGGCACAACATTAGCTTTCCTCCAGTCTTTTGGAATTTCCTCAGTATTCCCAGATTTATTGAAAATCAACATTAACTACTCTTCAGCTACTCCTTAGCCAGCTCTTTTAAAACTCTTGGATGCAAGTTCGCTGGATCTGCTGATTTAAAAGTGTTTAACATTAGTAGCTTCCAGATATACTAGTGAAATGGAAGGAGTTATCATCATATGATGAGACTATATTATTTAATTTTTTTTAACATTCCAATCATGCCGATCTTCCCACCAAGTTTCAGTAATAACAAGTAGGTTGAATTTTTTCTCATTAACAAGCAATTCCAATTTCTTTCGTTTTTTACCCAGGCTTCTAATGTGTAGACAATTAAAGAATTTCTTCTCTTTGTGTCTCTTGGTGCCTTGAATAATTTTGTTCTCAACATCTTGATCATTTGGTCTGAGTACTCATTTGTTCCCTCCTTTTGTTATTAGTTTAATGTCCTCTTGACTACTCTAGCCAGCTTTTCCCCTAGCAGATTGGTTTCCCTTCAACAGATATGGAGGCCATCCAACCTGTACAGCCCTCTCTTCCCCCTAGAAGATGGTCCAATATTTCATAAAACCCAAACCCTCCACTACTTACCTAGCCGGTGGTTCACTTCCAGAACCTTTTGCCTTCCTTCACTCCCAGGACAAGAAGCATCTGAGACTATCACTTTCACGTTCCTTTCCTTTAGCACCCTTCCAATTTCTCTGAAGTTGCCCCATGACACAGTGTTATTAATCTTGATACGGACCATCACCACTGGATCTTTGCCCACTGAAGCGCTATCCAATCTCAGAATGACTTCTCATGTCTGGGCTCCGTCCTGTTGTCTGCCTGTCCCTGGCAGAATGTTCTTTCCATTCTTTTTAGCACAGAATCCCCAACAAGGATCGTCTGCCTTCCATGCATGGGTGGAGATCTCTTTGTAGGCATGCTTGATTGTCTTGTGGGTTGGGCAGGCATCCTCAGGTATGTCCTGTACAGGTCTCCATTCTGTTTGGTTAACTAGATATTGCAGTTTCCACACTGAGAACATGATAACAATGGGATACTTCTAGCTGTATGGAGTTCCTTCTGGTCCTCTTCTCTCTGGTGTTCATGGTTTGCCCATCCTCAAATTCCTCCAGCTGTGGAGAATGTCACCTGGTCCTCCTGCCTCAGTGATTACAAATTGCCACGGCTCCTCTCCCTGGTTCTGTGGTGGCCAGTTCCATTCTTAAATCTGTATGCTTCCTGAATTTGGTTGCAAGAACTCCTCAGCATCTCTGTATCTGTACTTGTCCTGCCAAACCACTAATCTTTCTTCCAGCATAGCCACCAACTTGCACTTCATCCAGAGGAAGTTTGATCTGACCTCCTTCAGGAAAGAAAATGTGGCACGTCTGTTGCAGGTCACCACCACTGTTCCATTGCTGGCCATGTAAAACTGTACCTAGAAGAAACCTCTCACACTCCCTCCAAAAGTCCCCTGTTTGCCTCTCCAGTTCACCTTAAAAAACACTAGTGTAAAAAAATAATAAATTTTGCAGCAATTTTATTTGCTTTCTGGGTTTTCAGTGTTGGGGCAGGGCTCCTCCCTCCCACCACCAGGGGCTAAGCTGCCTGGCCCCCAGTGTTTGTGTATTGCATTGCAGCCACAAAACTCCACCTGCAACAGTACACGTGCAAAAATTAAACCTCCCTGCCGCTGCTCACAGGGGGACACCAACTACTGACCCTCCCCTACTGCTGGGAAGGGGGAGCTGTCCTTCTGGCCCTCTTCATCCCCTTCCCTTCCCATTACTTTGTCTCCACTCTGCCCCAACCAATGTCTTCCCGCACTGTCTCCAGTCTCTTCCCCACCTACCCTATATTCATCTATCTTTCCCTTTGCAGTCTCCTGTTTCTCACACCTGCAACCCATATGCCCCTGCAGCTCCTCAGCCTCTCTGGCCCCACAAATCCCCTTGAATCCCCCTCAGCCTCCTTCTGACCCCCACACATTTCCATTTATCTTCATAGTTTCCTGTCCAGTCTCCTAACCACAGAGTCACAGCCGTGCCTGAGGAGAGCAGGGCTTAAGTCTAATTGTTTTCAATGTGAATTGGTGGCTGTCTTTACCAAGGGCAGCCTCACTCTCTCTTCCGCATGCCAAAACTGCAGGGAATTGGTGGCCATCTTGAATCAGGGTAGTTTGACTCCAGCCCCCTCCCCTCCAAAGTAATGGGACCATGTTGAACAAGGGTTCAAACATGTGTGAGTTCTGTACCAGGAATCATGAGATTCCTAGGAGAGCATGGGAATGTCCAAAACTTCCAACTAAATATTGTGAGACTCATGATAAAATCACCAGAGTTGGGAGCTCTGGGCATCATGGTTTCACCACAGAAACTGTGTTTTTAATGACAGCTTTGAGAAATTTCCCCTTCCCCAGGGCAGTTCCCTTCTCTCTGTGGGGAGGGGGATTTTCCAGCCCTGCCCACAACTGAGCTGGTGGGATTATGCTTGGGGGAACAGTCCTGAGTAGAGGACTCTGGCTGTTTCAGGGGCCGGTGACCTTCGAGGAGGTGGCTGTGTATTTCACCAAGGAGGAGTGGGCTCTGCTGGACCCCAGTCAGAGAGCCCTCTACAGGGACATCATGCAGGAGAATTATGAGACTGTGATATCTCTAGGTAAGGATTCCTGTCTCCTTGGTTATTAGAAGCTGGGCAGTCTCTGAAGATTCTGGGTTGGCTTCTGCTCAGGGTTCTTCCCTGGTCCCTTAGATTTCAGGAGGATCAGCCCCATTGTCCCCAGAACCCATGGGGAAGCATCTGCATCCTCTATGACCCCTCCTATGGGAGAGGAGATATGGAGACACAGTAGGGTGCTAATACATCCCCATCCCCAGCATGTCCGAGAGAGAGGATGGGTGGTATGCTCCTATCTGTGTTTTTAAATATGGGCACACACTGGTACGCAGAAAGATGTTGTGTGTCCGTCCCTTCCCAGGACTGGCTCTATACCCGGAAAGGGCTCTGGTCTCACCAGGGTTACAAAGGGGTAAGAGGTTGCACAACTGTGCTTTGCCAGAGTCATATAATCCCCAGTGGGTGGAAATCCTTGAATTTCCTGCAGGAGGAACTGCAGGTCTCCCAGGAACCATCTGACCATCCCAAAGGAACTCCAGGAACATTTTTCCATGTGTTGAATTTATACAAGGACACCTACCCAACCCATCTCTGGGTCAGAATAACTGTAAAATTCTTAAAAAGAACAGGAGTACCTGTGGCACCTTAGAGACTAACACATTTATTGTAGCATAAGCGTTCGTGGGTTACAGCTCACTTCATCGGATGCATGTCTGAAACCTGTAAAATTCTTCTCTCTTCTGTTTTCTTTTCCCTGGAGCAGGTTTTCCCATTCCCAAACCGGATGTGATTTCCCAGCTGGAACGGGGGGAAGAGCCATGGGTCCTGGATCTCCAGGGCTCTAAGGAAAGAGAGATCCTGAAAAACATCCACACAGGTGAGGCATTGGTTAAATGGATGCAGAAACCACCCGCCATTGATGTCAACAGCTGGGATTCCCACAAAGGCCCCACGAGCTACCCCAGTTCTGCCCCATCTCACCCAGGTCAGGATTGTTCCCACGAGGTGTCGTGTGATTCATGGCTGCCCGCCTGCCCTGCCTGACACCTGACTGTAGCTCCCTTCACCCGGAGTTGTTGGATGGGATGTGGAGGCAGAATTGGTTCCCTCCTCTCTTCTGGAGAAAGGCTTTGGAGGCGGGGACATTCAGCTCCTGCTTTTTTCAATCTTCCCAGCAGTTATTTTGGTTTGCTCCCCACTTTGCACTCTCCTTTCTGAGGTTCCCTTTCATCCAAGATCAAGTTGATATTCATGTCTGAATTTTCCCTCTGTCCCAGGAGGTGGTGGGATGGTGACTGAGAAGGAGGCGGAGAATTCTCAGCGGGAAGGTCTCGAGCAAGTGGAACTGCATGGGATGCAATCAGGAAGAGCTGAAGGGAACAGTCCCTGCTCAGGACTCCAGGAAGCAACCTGCAAGAGTCAGCTCAGGCCAGAGAGGCAGCTGGGAAACCACCGAGGGAAGACCCGGGGTAAATCCACTCACCGTGGAGGAGTTTTGAAAGACCTTCCCAAAGACACGATCCAGCCAGGAATCTGCACTAAAGAAAAAACATATGATTGTGCTGAGTGTGGGAAAAGCTTCAGTTGGAGATCACATCTTATTGTACATCAGAGAAACCACACGGGGGAGAAACCCTATAACTGCCCCGAGTGTGGGAAAAGCTTCAGTCGGAGCTGTACCCTGATTATACATCAGAGAGTCCACACGGGAGAAAAACCTTACGAGTGTCATGACTGTGGGAAGAGCTTCAAGCGCAGCTCAGAACTTCTGTCACATCGACGAACCCACACGGGAGAGAAACCCCATAACTGCCCCGACTGTGGGAAAACCTTCAGTGATGGCTCAAACCTCATTAAGCATCAGAGAATCCACACGGGACAGAAACTCTATAACTGCCCTGAGTGCGGGAAGAGCTTCAGTCGGCGCTCACACCTTATCACTCATCAGAGAATCCACACGGGAGAGCGGCCCTTCTACTGCCCTGAGTGCGGGAAGGGGTTCAATCGGAAGGCTCATGTCATTACACACCAGAAAACCCACACTGGAGAGAGACCCTTTAGATGTCCTGAGTGCGGGAAAAGCTTCATTCGGAGCTCAGACCTCACTATACATAAAAGAATCCACACAGGAGAGACACCCTATAAATGTTCCGTCTGTGGAAAAAGTTTCAAGCAAAGCTCAGAACTTATTTCACATCAGAGAATGCACACAGGAGAGAGACCTTATAACTGCCCCGACTGCAAGAAAAGCTTCAGTAATAGCTCTGACCTTATTGTGCATCGGAGAATCCACACAGGAGAGAAGCCCTATAAATGCTCCGATTGCGGGAAAAGCTTTGGTCACAGCTCGGCCTTTATTAGACACAGGAGAATCCACACTGGCCTGAGGCCCTATAACTGCCCCGAGTGCAGGAAAAGTTTTGCTCAGAAATGGCACCTTATTAGACACCAGAGAATGCACAATGGAGAGACACCCTATAAATGTTCTGTCTGTGGGAAAAGCTACAAGGCAAAGGTCTCCCTCATGTCCCACCAGAAACTCCACACAGGATAGAAGGCAGTGGGAGCTCTCCCTGTGGGGCAATGGGTCTGTGCTCCCCTGAAGCAAAATGTAAACCTGCTGCAATTGAGGATGGGCTGAGTGCGGGCAGCAGGCAGGTGGATGGTTTGGATTTCAGTGAGGGCGGCTGGTGGGGCCAGAGGAGGGGGAAATGCTGGGCATTGGGGAGATGAGTCATTTCAGGGTCTGGGGGAGCAGGCGATGGAATTAGTGGGGAGACATTTGTGCAAGTTCCAATTTAGGAGGGAGGTAAAAATTTCCCGTTGCCATCCAGTCATCCTTGCAGCTCCTAAGGCCTTGAGGACAGATGCGCTGGGATGTTCTGTAGGGCAGCACCAAGTAGCCGTATGGGGCTGTAGTTATAAGGCAGCCGAGAGCTACTGCTCTGAAGTAACAGGATTTCAGAGCAAGTCTTGGTGTATTGAACATCCCTGTAGACGTTGGGGGGAAGGAGGGGAGAGAGATGCACTGGACATTGGGGAATCCAGGGGGGAGATTCCCCAGAGAGGTTTGATTGCCCTGTGAGAGCCGGGGACTTGGGACATAGCACTCCTGGGTTTGGCTCCTGGCTCTGAGAAGAGAGTGTGGTCAGGTGCCTAGAGCAGGGTGAAGGAAGTGAGAGTTAGGACTTCTCGGTTCAGTAGCCAACTCTCTTTGTGTGACCCCGTATCAGTCACTTCCCCCCTCTGTAGTGCTGTTCCTCCATCTCTGCCCTGGGGATAGTAATAGTCGCCCACCTCCCTGGAGAGTTGTGGGGTGTCACTAATCACTGTGTGTTCGAGTCTAAGGCCACAAGGGACCACTGTGTTCCCCTAGCCTGACCTCCTGCATAGTGCAGGCCATAGGCCTTCTGTGAATTAATTCCTGTTTGAACCAGAGCAGAACTTTTTTTAAAAAACATTCAGTCTTGATTTAACAATTGCCACTGATGGAGAATCCACCACAACCCTTGGTAAGTTGTCCCACCGTTGAAAAGTTTGTGCCGTATTTCTAGGCTGAATTTGTCCAGCTTCAAATTCCAGCCTTTAGATCTTTGTCTGCTAGACTGAAGAGCCAATTGTCAAATATTTGTTTCCAAGATACTTACTTAGAGACTGTGATCAAGTCACCTCCTAATCTTCTCTTTGCTAAAGTAAATAGATCAAGGTCCTGGAGTCTTTCACTATAAGGCATGTTTCCCAAGGCTTTAATCATTCTTGTGGATCCTCTCTGAACCATCTCCAATTTATCAACAACCTTCTTGAATTGTGGACACCAGAACTCGACACAGTATTCAAGTAGCTGTCACACCATTGCCAAATATGGAGGGTAATAAAACCTCTCTACTCCTACTCAATATTCCCCTGTTTAGACATCCAAGGAGCACATTCGCCCTTTGGGCTATTGGCAGCTCACGTTCAGCTGATTATCTATCATGACCCCCAAGTCTTTTTCGGAATCACTGCTTCCCAGGATACCGTCCCTCATCCCTGTAACTAAGGGCTGCATTTTTTGTCCCTAATTATATTAGTTTATATTTGGCCATACTGAAATGCATATGGTTTGCTGGCACCCAACTTTATAACAGTCCCCAATCTGTGTGTCACCTGCAAACTTTATCAGTGATGATTTTATGTTTTCCTCTAGGTTACTGATGAAAATGTTAAAAAGGATACCACAAAAAAATGATTTTTGCAGGACCCCCTGAGAAACACCCACTCGATGATTCCCAGTTTATAATTATATTTTGCGACCTGTCAGTTAATCAGTTTTAAATCCATTAATGTGTGCCATGTTGATTTAAACCCATTTAATGTGAGCCATGTATTAGTCTAGTTTTTTAATCAAAGTATCATGCAGTACCAAGTCAAATGTCTTACAGAAGTCTAAGTATATTCAATCAGTACTATTACCTTTATCAACCAGACTTGTAATTTCATTAAAAATAAATCAAGCTAGTTTGACAGGATCTGTCTTCTATAAACCCATGTTAATGGGGATTCATTATATTACCCTCCTTTAATTCTTTATTAATCAAGTCCCGTATCAGCTACTCCATTAATTTTCCCAGGATCTGTAAGGCTGGCAGTCCTACTATTGCCTAAGTCATCCCATTAACCTTCAAAGCACAACATTAGGTTTCTTACAGTCTTTTGGAACTTCCTCAGTGTTTCAAGAGTTATTTTAAAATCAACATTAATGGTCTAGAGAGTTCCTCAGCTAACTCTTTTAAAACTCTTGGATGCAAGTTATCTGGACATGCAGATTTAAAACTGCTTAACTTTAGTAGCTGCCGTTTAATATCTGCACAAGATACAATTGGAATGGAAAGAGTGTTGCCGCCATACGATATAACTACATCATCTATTTCATTTTTATTCCCACATACAGAACGGAAATTATTGAATACATCTGCTTTTCTGCATTATTATTGATAATTCTGCTATTTCCATGTAGTCAGGAACTAGTACTATTGTTAGGACTCTTAGTTCTTAATATACTTAAAAAAACCTCTTTCTTATTGTCCTTAATTTTTTTGGCCATGGAGTTCTGCATGTCTTTCTGATTCCCTTCTCAATTTTCAACAATTTCTAGCTTCTGATTTATGTTCATTATTATTAACTTTCCATTTCTTCCATTTGTTAATATATTGTTTTCTTATTTTTATAGCTGTCTTCACTTCTCCTCGAAGCCAAGTTGTTGCTTTTTAACCAATTGTTGAATTTTGGACATCTAGTAAAGTATTCTTATTCCTGGTTACCATTTACATTTTTCTGTTTAAATTCTTCCTCGCAGCTGATTTGTCTCATCATTGTTTTCAGCTTTGTGAAATTTGTCCTTTCAAAACATCAAATATATACCGTATTGGTTGGGACTTATGATGATTGCATGTAACACATGTGATTGAGTCATGATCACTTGTGCCTAAGCTACCACTAATTTTTAGTTCTGTGATCAATTCCTCCTTGTATGTCATGACAAGATCTAATATAGAATTCCCCTGTGTTGGATGCAAAACTTTGAGTTAGGAAGTTGTCATTTATAACATTTAGACACTCCAAGGATGTTTTATTAGTGACTGCATGAGACCTCCCACGTACGTCACTCAGACTGAAGTCTCCCGAGCATGTAGCTTTTTCCATACACATATTAAAGGTAGATACTTAAGGAGTCAGTCATCCTGTTGTTCCCTAGTGTGATTTGGTGGTCTGTAGCAGACACCAACTAGTACCCCAGCTTGTGCTTTCTGTTAGTACCTTGATCCATAAGCATTCAAGATCATTTTATTCCTAGTTATCAGTAACTTAGAAACAAGTAATGCTATTTTGACAGAGTGCCACTCCCCCTTCCTTTTGTCCACTTGATCTTTCCTGACTAGGTGAAAACCATTGATTTTAACATTCCATTCATGTGCATCATCCCATCAGATTTCACTAATAGCAACACAGTATCAAGTGTCTCATGACAATAATATAAAATGGGAAATGACTGCATAGGCAGAAGTACTGCGGAAAGAGATCTGTGGGTCATAGTGGAGCACAAGCTAAATATGAGTCAACAGTGTAACACTGTTGCAAAAAAAGTGAACATCCTTCTGGGATGTATTAGCAGGAGTGTTGTAAACAAGACACAAGAAGTAATTCTTCCACTGTACTCCACGCTGATTAGGCCTCGACTGGAGTATTGTGTCTAGTTTGGGGCACCACGTTTCAGGAAGGATGTGGACAAATTGGAGAGAGTCCAGAGAAAAGCGACAAAAATGATTAAAGGTCTAGGAAACATGACCTATGAGGGAAGATTGAAAAAACTGGAAAAGAGAAGACTGAGAGGGGACATAACAGTTTAAGTATGTAAAAGGTTACAAGGAGGAAGAAGAAGAAAACGTTTCTTAACCTCTGAGGATAGGACAAGAAGCAATGGGCTTAAACTGCAGCAAGGGAGGTTTAGGCTGGACATTAGGAAAAACTTCCCAACTGTCAGGATGGTTAAGCACTGGAATACATTGCCTAGGGAGGTTGTGAAATCTCCATCATTGGAGATTTTTAAGAGCAGGTTAGACAAACACCTGCCAGGAATGGTCTAGATAATACTTAGTCCTGCCTTGAGTGCAGGGGACTGGACTAGATGACCTCTCGAGGTCCCTTTCAGTTCTATGATTTTATGAATATTGTCAAGTATCAGAGGGGTAGCCGTGTTAGTCTGGATCTGTAAAAAGCAAGAGAGTCCTGTGGCACCTTTAAGACTAACAGATGTATTGGAGCATAAGCTTTCACGGGTGAATACCCACTTCGTCAGATGCATGTATTCACCCATGAAAGCTTATGCTCCAATACATCTGTTTAGTCTTAAAGGTGCCACAGGACTCTCTGTTGCTTTTTATGAATATTGGCAGCTTTAGCTAAAAAGTTTCTTTATTATTACTGTATTTTATTATTCTGCCACTGTCTCATTCTTCCCTATCTCTCTCTGTCAGGGGAGTGTTTTACAGAGTTGAAGGGTTTTAGCTGGATTCCCTTGTCCCTGATTTCAAGCAGAGACTCCGAACACATTGTGATTATTCCTGAAATGACTGCCCTGGGAGGGAATTCACCTTGCCTCTGGATGGTGGGGGTGAGGTCTTGTGTTTCTGGACATTTAGATTTTGATTGAGTCTTTATTTCACAATGAAGTTTTTTCAACATTGGTTTCTGCTTTTCTGAATAAAAGATTTGTTGCAAACCCTTCATCTCCCTGGGCATCCTGGGGAATTTCCTCAGTTCTGGAGCTTAGCACAAGACTGGATACACAGACACCTCCAGAGGAGTAGCAGCTTGTCTCCGCACCAGCAGCATCTCCAGTGTCTATTCTCTCTTTCAGCTCAGTGAGGAATCTAGTTGATCCTGGGCAGAATCTTGACATTTCCCCGAGGACACAGAGCAGCTAACGGGCTCTCAAACATCCTGGCTGGACTCCATCCCAGGTGTTTGCTTCCCACTGGGTGTCTGGCTCCTGCTTCTATTTTTTTGGTGCTTTCTGTGATACTAACTCCATGGTGTTGCAACTGTCTCTATTGGGGAAAAGGGGATTTATCTCCTAGGCACTCTGCTATCCTGTTCTCTGTCCCAGATGCCAGCTCCATTGATCTATAAATTGAGCCATCAAACCCCAGGCTTGATTTCACCCCCTGCCTTGGACCTGCTTTGGAGGGGAATGAACAACTGCAGCCACCAAACAAAACATCCACGGTTTTGTTATTTTTTTGTTCTACATTTGTACAATGCCTTGCACAATGGGGTTCTGGATCATGACTAGGGTTCCTTGGTAATACAATAATAGAACAATAATATAAGGTTCCTAAAAAATCCCCTACCACAATTGGATCTGCTGCAGTCATTTCCATTCACCAACCCCTAGGAGGACGGAACAAGGTGAAGCAGGCTGTGGTGGTTATTTTGGCCATAGATTTCTCCTTCTATCCTTTTGATTCCCTTATCAATTTTCTATCATTTTGAGAAGGGCAATTGGGGAGGGTTCAGGAGCTTTAGTGCATTTCACAGCCAAGTTCCCGAGTCTTGTTTCCATTCCGATCCCTCCCTGTTGCTGTCACGCTAGAGACTCTGAATCCCTCTACAATGAGAAAAACTTGTAGTTTCAAAAGCCAGTTACAGTTGCTAGGCACCAATCATTTCCTGACCTCTCCCACCATTTACACATTCCAGTCCTGAAGAGCAAGGACAGGGGAAGCTGAGGCCTTCTAGATCCTGAATTGTGCCCTTAATAAAAACTCCTTAGCAGATTTTTCGGTTTGTATTGATGTGAACAAACAGATCAAAGCAGATTACCTAGTAAATAAACAAAAACACAAACTGAGTTTAATATACTAGAGAAGTAGGATATGAATTACCAGATTCTCACACGGAGTGATAAACTGGCTGGCAGATTCTTAAGGCATAAGCTGCCATTGCTTTGCAGCTTGAGTTTCCCAGGTTTTCATACGCAGGCTAGAAATCCCTTTAGCCTGGGATCATCACTTCCCCCAGTTCAGTCTTTGTTTCCAGGTGTGCTGTGGTAGGGAGAGTGAGGGACAATCATGTCATTTCCCCCTTTTATATCTTCTTCCCACTTGCTGGAAAGCTCTTTTGCTGTGACCTGAGTCAAACAGTTCCCATTGTGTAGTGCTATCTCTGAGAGGTTTCTATTCTACATAGTTCCTGGGGTAATCCTTGTGCTTATGTGCAATTCCTCAATAAGCCATTAACATTGTTTGGCCTTTTTACTGTTGTACCTGAAAGGCTGCTTGTGGGTGTTTTCAACCTAACAACGTGTTTCAGTAACATACATAGCCCAACTTCATAACATCACATACAATGATAGCACATACAATCTAATGAGATATTATAGTCTAGCAAATCAAAACTTTTAGAATGATACCTCACAAGGCATACTTTGTCCAGAACATATCCTAATTATATGACAGTGGTGAATATGGGGGTGTTGGTGCCACACACCCATCCTCTCCCTTGGATGGGGATGGATTAACATCTCCACACTGTCTCTGAATTGCCTCTTCTCTGGGAGGAGTGTAGAGGGGATAGGCTTTCTCTCAATGGTCTGGGGACTATTGGGATGATCCCCCTGAAATATAGGGGACCAGGAAAGGATCCTGGGTAGAAGTGATTTAGGTACTTCAGAGATACCCCTACTTCTAATACCCAAGGCACTAGGGTTCCTTACCCATCGAGGTCACGTTTTGATAATTCTCCTGTATGACGTTCCTGTAGAGGGTCCACCAGAGCTCCCTGCCCCTGGTTGAAATACACAGCCACCTCCTCAAAGGTCACCGGCCCCTGAAACTGCCAGAGTCCCCCACTCAGAAACTGCTGTCCCAGTCAGAATCCCACCACCTGAGACACAGGAAGGGCTGCAAAATTTCTCTGCTTTCTCTAGGGAAGAATGGAAAAAATGTTCAAAGCTTTCATTAAAAACCTCCACTGTTTCTGTGGAAAAACTATGATGCCCAGAGCTGCTAACTCCAGTTATTCCATTATAGATCTCACAATATTTGTAACATTTCTCCATGCTCTCCCGATTCCTAGCAGAGAACTTGCACGGTCCCTTGTTTGATATGACTGCCATGTCCCATTTCTTTCAGGGGGTCTGGAATCAAGATGCCCGTATTCAAGATGGCCACCATTTCCCTCCAGTTTTGGCATGTGGAAGTGAGGCTGCCTCTAATAAAGATGGCTACCAACTCCCATTGATTTCCATGAACCGGAAGCCATCTTCTCAGGGAATATGGCTGCAGTTCCATGGTTAGGAGACTGGACAGGAAACTGAAGAGTAAAGGGAATGCAGGGAGCTAGAGGCAGAGTTGGAGGGAGGGTGAAGGGGAATGATTGGTGCACACATAAAGCAGATGGGGTGAAGGGAAAGTGGGGGCATGAGGCAGACCGTGGGCAGGTGCAGTGTAATGTGGGGAGTGGGGTGAGGCAGATACAGGGTAAGTTGGGAGCTCGTGGGAGTCTGAGCGTGGTGCAGGGTGATTTGTGGGGGGCAGATTGACCCTGAAGGGTTTAGGAAGATATGTGGACTTGGCAGGGAAGATGTAATGGAAGGAAATTGGGGTGCAGGGAGGAGGTTTATGAGGCTTCAGGGGAAGGTGTGTAGGAAGGACAGTGAAGAGGTGCAGGAAGGAGTGTGAGGACTAAGGGTGGGCAGGGGCATGTAGGGATATAACAGAGGTGAGAGGTAAGAGACTGAAGGGGAAGAGAGGTGAACATGGAGGGTGGGGCAAGCATGCAGGAGACTAGCTGAGATGGAGAGAAGACAGGGTGCTGGTAAGCAAGCAGAGGGGAGAAGGGCAGTTCCCAGTTCCTGGGGGTTGAGTGAGTAGTGTGGGCCTTCAGTTTTGCATGTGTGGTGTTGCAGGTGAAGATTCCCCCTGTAGTGACACAAACACACACACACACACTTCCCTCTCCCCCCTGAGGGGGAATGAAATCCACCCTACAAACTCTGACACTGGAAGGGAAATATAACTGCCCCCAAATTTCCTGTCAGAGGGACAGGAGTGGCCTGATGCGCCACTCAAAGGGATTTTTCCCTATGTCTGTGATGTGATATCTGTTGGACTCTGCAGCTGACCCATTCCAAAATTCCAGGGAATGTTCTAGGGATCCACTGGCAGCATCCTGCTGATTGGGTGAAAATGAAAACCAGAAAAGCCTGATTCAGAGACCAAATCCAGCCCACAGGGTGACCACTGGGCGCTGCAGGCGCAGGAATCCCTCCGGTGCTCCCTGCTGCTGTGTGCACATCACAGGCAGTGGCTGAGCTGGCTGCATGGCGAGATCAGACAGCCTGGACTGTACCAGACATGACACAGCCTTAGTGGACAGCTTTTGAGGGGACCTGGAGGGGAAGAAGTCAGGTTTTGGGGGGAAGCAGCAGGGACTATAGGGGTGGAAGGGTGGTGGAGGGGAGCCAGTGAGAGTGGGGGGAAGGAGTGACCCGGGGGGGGGGGGGGGAGAGGGAAAGGGGGGGGGGGTTGGGGGGGGTGTGGGGAAGGAGTGAGGAGGAGAAATGGGGATGTGGAGGGGACACCGGGGTGAGGAGTGTGGTGGGGGGAGCGAAGGGAATAGAACAGGGACTGTTTATACTCCTGAGTGCAGGGCTGGGGGTGTCTGTGACTCCCATGACCCCCAAATATGCCCCCCTGCTCCCCACTTCCCTCCCCCACTCCCTACACATCCCCTCCCCGCCCACCACATTGCAGCATAATCTGCTATCACTTGCTGTTCTCTATACAGATCATATTTCACAGGCAGAAACTTCACAAGCTGCTCTCTCTCATGGGGTGCACAGCTCAGCCAGCATGGGAGAGGCACTGCACCACCCTGCAGTGATTGGTTAACCCCCTGTGAGATGCAAGCCCAGCCCCTGCCTTTCCAGGAGGTTGATGGCTGGGGCACAATCTGTACTGGCAATGGGCCTCTGATATCAGCACATCCAGGGCTTTGTTTCCTCACAGTGAGGAATTTCCACCACCCCCTGCTGGGCATGTCACAGAACTACTAACTGTGATATGTAACCTGTCACTCAAATCAGCTTCTGTACCAGATGACTGAACGATAGCTAATGTGATGCCAATTTTTAAAAAGGCTCCAGAGGTGATCCTGGCAATTACAGGCCGGTAAACCTAACTTCAGTACCAGGCAAACTGGTTGAAACCTTAGTAAAGAACAGAATTATCGGACACATAGATGAACATGATTTGTTGGGGAAGCGTCTACGTGGTTTTTGTAAAGAGAAATCATGCCTCACCAATCTTCTAGAATTCTTTGAGAGGGTTAACAAGCATGTGAACAAGGGTGATCCAGTGGATATAGTGAACTTGGACTTTCAGAAAGCCTATGACAAGGTCCCTCACCGAAGGCTCTTATGCAACACAAGCAGTCATGGGAGAAGAGGGAAGGTCCTCTCATGGATCAGTAACTGGTTAAAAACAGGAAATTAGAGGGTAGGAACTGGGACTGTTCAGCTTGGAAAAGAGACAACTAAAGGGGGATATGATAGAGGTCTATGAAATCGTGAATGGTGTGGAGAAAGTAAGGAAGTGTTATTTACTCCTTCACATAACACAAAAACCAGGCATCACCCAATAGGTATCAAATTTAGAAGAAACAAAAGGAACTACTTCTTCATACAATGCATAGTCAATCTGTGGGACTCATTGCCAAGGGATGTTGTGAAGGCCAAAAAATAATCAGTTATGATCATGGAGGATAGATCCTTCAATGGCTATTAGTCAAGATGATCAGGGATGCAAAACCATGCTCTGGGTGTCCCTAGCCTCTGGCTGCCTGGAGTTTGGAGTAGACGACGGGATGAATCACTCAATGATTGCCTGGTCTGTTCATTCCCTCTAAAGCACCTGGCACTGGCAACTGTTGGAAGACAGGATACTGAGGTAGATGGACCATTAGTTTGACTAAGTATGGCCGTTCTTATGTAATTCAAGGCCCACATTTAAAGAATCCAGCAGAGATTTCATGTTCTGTTCTCCTCCCCTTTTCCTCCCCTCCCCCCATTAATTTCTGACCAAACTTCCAGCAGCTGCTGGACAATCTACTACCTGAGCATGTTCCATTTCCCTGCCCTGTCCCCTGGGAGAATGGGATGATCTGGATCGAAACACGGACGTTATTCTACAGCCTGTCAGGGTGAGAAGGATGATGGGGGAGGTTTCAGAAGGGGCTTTAGTTCATTTCACACCCCAATACCCCCACCCCAGGCTCTTTCCCTGCAGACAGAGGATTTAGACTCTGCCAGTCTGGGAAAACATTTGCTCTCTTTATTACTCACGTGAGTCAGCATCAGCCTTTGAATTTACACCCACAGTTATTTCCAGCCATTCCTCTCCCCTTCCTCTATTGAGTGTGCAAAGGGCATCGTGTGCACAGCTACAGCTCTGTGCCCGCTGCACTGCCCTGGCTGGGGGCACATTCAGAGGCTAATTCACAGGCATGTGTCACTGTTTTGCCCCTTTCAGTTCTGGGTTTGGGCAGTGCCCGTTTTCTGTGGGAAACCAACTAACCCATCACCCCAACACAGCCCTGCCCTTCTCTAGGGCTTTTGGGCTTGACCCCCATTCACACACACCCAGCCTCCCACCCCTGGGCAGAGGGTCTGGCTCAGGGCCAGACCCAGAGACCTGCCCGAGGTGAACAGACAGCGGGGACCCAGCTCCCTGTGCCCCTGGCTGGAGCTTTTCCCCAGAGATCTCCTAGCGCTGTGCAGAAGGGCCCAGTCTCCCCTCCCAGCCCCAGCGTGGTCCCCCCAGGTCTCTGCATCCCCTGCAGGCTCCAGCTTGGGAGCTGGGGCGGCAGAGCCTGGGGCTGCCCCAGGGGCCAGTCCCAGTTGGGCTGGGCACAGAGCGAGATTAATGCAGGTCTCCCCCCAGCATAGATCCCGCTTCAGCCACAGCATGGTCCCGCTCCCAGCTCCCAGACAATGGAGGCGGCGGCAGCAGCGTCTGACCCAGGATGCTCCAACCCTGAGCAGAGTGAGAGGCATTGATCGCAGCCTCCAGTCCCCGAGCAGCCCCCAGCGGCCCCTGATGGCCTTGGCTAATGAAACCCGCTGCCTGTGGGCTGGAAACGTGGCACATGTCTGGATCCAGCCTGACTCTTTCTCCCAGCCTGGGAACATGTCCCACAGAGCAGCGCCCCCTGCTGCGGGTCCCACCCCCTGGTACTTCCACTGCCAGGGACAGTTCACCCTCAGGGTTGGGGGAATAAACATCCCTGAGAGTCAGGCCTGTCCTGGATCATCAGGTCCCAGCTACATGGGAGTGATTTGCGAGTGGTGAGAAGCTGGTGGAGAAGCGAGGCCAGGGCAGGTTCAGAGGCAGGAGTATGATGATGCACAGAGCCCAGGTAGGGGACTGAGAAGGCTCTGAGTGCTAGAGGGTGGACCAATATGGGATGGGGTGGGTCTGAGAGCCCCGCAGGGCGATGAGGTGGCCCAGAGAACATGGGGCAGCTGAGAGATCCCTGGGGTTGTGGGGCTCAGAGATTATGTGACTGAGAGACAGAGAGTGACAGGGGGTGAAAGAGGTGAGAATATAACAAGAGGAGGAAAGTAGATGAGAAGGGAGGGGATCAGGAGGTGAAAGTGACAGAGAGCTAGAAGGAAAGGAAGAAATAGTAACAAGTGAGGCACAAATGGGAGGTGAGGGGGGAAATGGTTATTTAGCTCAGCTATCCCTGCTGCTCCAGCCTTACCCTCTGTCCCCCAGCCCCTGCTGCAGGTGTCCCTGTCAATCTGGTTTCCTTTATAAGTTGTCTGGTGAGCCAGGGTTCCTCTACATTCGCTTCCCCCTCCTAGCACTGCTAGCTCGGTAGGAATCAGGAGCCTGAAGAGATTGTGAGGTGACCAGGGACCCATGGATCCAGAGAGATCCCCAGTCAAAAGGATCCCATGAGGTGAGACACAGCCCTGAGGAGCAGCAGGGGATGCTGCTCTGTGGGACACATTTCCAGGCAGATTCTGGCCGGATCCCTCCTGAGCTCAGTTTCCATCCCCAGAGGGCGAGCATAGTGAGGGGTTTCAGAGTAACAGCCGTGTTAGTCTGTATCCGCAAAAAGAAGAACAGGAGTACTTGTGGCACCTTAGAGACTAACAAATTTATTAGAGCATAAGCTTTCGTGGACTACAG